>NC_056749.1:2659611-2847111 GCF_019279795.1 Protopterus annectens
ATCATACAGCTACATAGAATAACGAGGACATAGTACAGTAACATATACATGTATTAAACAAGGCTGACACATCTGAGATACCTCTATAACACTGGTACCAAGTGCATATATCACATACAGCTACATAGAATAACAAGGACATATAACAGTACAGTAATATATACATACACAGTGTTTATAAAAAGTGAACACACCTCTGTTAAAATGCCAGGTTTTGTGATATTTATGAGACCACAACAAAACATTTCAAAACTTTTCCCACCATTAATGTGACCGATAACCTGTACAATTCAATTGAAAAACAAACAAATCTGTTAGGGGAAAAAATACAAAAAAATAAAAAACATACAATAAGCTGGTTGCATAAGTGTGCACATCCTTAAACTAATACTGTATAGTGTCTTGCTAAGGTGTTTGTTGAGGACCAAATTGCTGCAATGGACAGATAAAGCAATACAGGCATTTACTAGGGTAAAGCAACTGATAGCAGGATCTGCAACACTTAGCTTCCCTGACTATACAAAACCTTTTGTTCAGACAATAGATTGTAAGCAGGGCTTTATGACATCGGTTCTGTTGCAAACTTATGGGGATAAGTTGAGACCATTAGCTTTTTCTTCCAGTAAACTGGACACAGTGGCACGATCGTTGCCACACTGTGTACAAGCAGTAGTCGCAGCTGCACTGGCCGTGCAGGCATCTGCAACCCTAGTTTTGTTTCATGACCTCACCTTTTAATACTTCTACAGGATAAAGTTACCTTTCTCTCTCCTAGCAGACATTTGTCCTGCATGACAACGTTACTATCACAACCACACATGACCATTGAGCGATGCACCACTCTTAATCCAGCCATGCTGTTACCTACAGCTGATGACGGTGCCCCTCACGTATGTTTAGACTTAATACACTCTAATGTCTTACCAAGACCAGACCTTAAAGATCAGCCTTTGGCAAATTCAGATTGGACCCTGTTCGTAGATGGGTCAGCACGTAAGAATGAGGCAGGTATTACACAAGTGGGTTATGCAGTCACAACTGAGACTAAGGTACTAGAGGCAAAACCTCTCCCCAGGAACCTGTCCGCACAAGCGGCTGAATTGATTGCTTTGACCAGAGCATGTGCCATTTCCAAGGATAAGGCAATTACTATCTACACAGATAGTCAGTATGCTTTTTCCACGGTCCATGTCTTTGCACAGCAATGGAAAAATAGGGGAATGGTTATGGCCTCAGGAAAGGAAATAACCCACAAGGATTTAATCCTTAGCCTCTTACAAGCTGTCCAACTGCCACGGGGATTGGCCATCTGTAAGTGCGCAGCACACACAAATGCCAAGGATCCAGTATCACTTGGAAATGCACTGACTAACAAAGCTGCAAAAAGTGTAGCCTTAACCTCTACCTTGGCACTCGAGACCACACAGAAGGAACTTCACCCTACAGATAAATTTGATCTACAAACTTTACAAGTAATGCAGGAACTTAGTACAGTTCAGGAAAAACAGCGATGGGTTCAATATGGGGCTATTCAGAAGCAGGGAGTTTTTGTAGGTCCAAATGACTAGTATGTTTTACCAACAAACCTTTTTAGGTATGCCTCATTAGTGATGCACGGCCCATCGCACCTGGGCCCTGCTGCCATGGTTCAAATGATCCAGCGAATTTTCTGGACCAAGGGCTTTATAGCGTATGCTAAACGATTTTGTTTATCGTGCCCGCTTTGTGCACGATACCATGGTGGTGGGGTACGGATCACTCCAGCAGCGTTCCCGCTGCCTCAGTATCCATTTCACACAATCTGTATGGATTTTATTGAACTAACTCCTGTTCAACAGAAGCGATTTGTGTTAGTCGTTATTGATACTTTTACAAAATGGGTAGAAGCTTTTCCGGTAGCACACCCGGATGCATTGTCGGTAGCCAAGGCCCTTACAAATAACATTATCCCTCATTTCGGGCTACCTACACGCATCTATTCTGATAATGGTACACATTTTGTAAACCAAGTTATTGAAAAACTGGCTGCCATTTTTCAGATCGAGTTAAAACATCATTGTGCCTACCACCCACAGTCAGCAGGGTTGCTTGAACGCCATACTGGCATTCTCAAAGGCAAGTTACGTAAACTCATGGCCGAGACACATCAGTCTTGGATAAACTGCTTACCTCTGGCACTCCTGTCAATGCGTACCTTATTACGTCCCGCAGTGGCAAGGTCTTTTGCCTGCGGAACATGAGGGGGGTGAAGAGCAGATTACATGAGGAAAATGCTGACAAAAACTAACACTTCTCTAACGAATTATTATTTTTCAGATCAGAAGAACAACAGGATCCTGAAAGTGGAACCAGAAAACTTGAGGAACACTGATTAGTACTAATCTTGTTTTGTATAAATATCTGACTATTGTAGCAATGCAGAGAAATACCGGAAGGGAGCAGCCTTTCCCACCAAAGCATTCCAAAATAATTTTGTTGTTAATAAGTGTGATTGTTACTTTTCTGTTTTGGCCATTTTTATTTTCAAATGAAACTAGCCAAGTGAAGAGAGATGAAAATACAGCTTGGCATCCACCCTTTAATACGTACCAAGCTATTAAATATGCATATGCTTTGTCTTTTAATGTTTCAAATTGTTGGATATGCACAGCTATCCCTACTGTACATGGTGGTCTGATGTTAGGTACAGTCCCTTTGGGGCAAATGATACATGGACTAATTTACTATTTGAAACTTCAGAGGTAGCCTTAAAGGACAAAATAGCATTACCCCTCATGGGTCGTCAGAATGGAACTGTATGTTTCCAGAGATCTGGAAAAATTAAGGTTGGATGGAGTCAATGTAATGTAACCATAATTCATAACTGTACAATAGATGGGCACTGTGCAATGAGTTTCAAGCCTATAAGAGTGCTTATTAATAGTACAGGGCTTATTAATGTCACAAGCTTTGTTGAAAAAATGTTATCTGTGTATGATCTTTTGTTTAAAGGGCTACAAGACAAAGGAAATCATTCTATTCCAGTAAATGTCACCCTCAAGGCGAATGATTGTTATTTTATCTGTGGTAAAAAAGCATACAAATGGTTACCAAGGAATGGGTCAGGCAGTTGTATTTTGGGCTATTTAGCACCAGCTATAAGACATTCATTTTCTCTTCCCCAAGGTAAAATACGAAATGTACGTGCTGTTAATAAACCTGTTAATCCCGTAGGTAACGTTGATGCATCCTGGATCTATCATCACGATTTGGCCCATAGTAGCAGCAAAGGACTGTCATACATGGACTTGGGTGATGATATTATTTCTTGGGCTGGTATTCTTCCAGCTTATGGGACAGTGAAATCTATTTGGGAGCTCAGGAAACTGTCAAAACTGTTAGAAACTCTGAGCAATGCAACTTTTTCTGCGCTAGAATCGATGACGGATGAGTTAACTGCAATAAGGACTGTAGTGTTGCAGAATCGTATGGTGCTCGATTTCACCCTAGCGGCGAAAGGAGGTACTTGCAAGTGTTGTCCGTTCATTACATTCAACTGATATGACATTAACAGCCATCTGGAGATCCTACAGCAAGTTTCTGAACTTACAAAACCAGGACAGAATCCATTGACTGACTTTTTCCAAAATTGGTTTGGGAATTGAGGAACAGTACTTATGAATGTCTTAATTGCTATATGTGTTGGTGCCATTATATTCCTACTGTTGGGTTGTTGTTGCATTCCTTGCATCCGAATGATAATATCAACTGTATTGTCTGCCAATGCAACTAAAGCTTATTATTCTGAATATACAGAACATGAGTCATGCAAAAAACTGTATGAATAAAATATATTACAGATGATACAAAGTGTTGTTAGGGGGGAAATGTAGTAGAAATCTTTGTGTTCAACGTCTTTGTATCATGCACAGTAAGGGTTAAAATGTGAAACTGCATTGCATGCAAAGAAATAAGCTAAAATTAGTTGTTTTTCTTGTAAGGAATTTGCTGACCAGAAAGGAATGCACAGATGTTACTTTGGTCCAGGCACAGGCCTATCTTGGGACTGACCTCTGACCAAGGAGGAGTGCATAGATGTTACCTTGATGTAGGCACCAACTTATCTTGTGTCTGACTTTTTACCATCTAAGGCTCCAGTGAGTGAATTTATAGCCTTGACTGAAATTCCTTGTCTAGTAACCAGCTGCTGTGTATGCACAAAAGAGGGTATAAAAACCCATGTAAAGTGTATAGAAATTAGACTGCTGACAACCAAGAACTTTGTGGCAGGTCTCCATGCATGTAAAATAAACTCTTTTTTGGCCTACCTTTTTGCTGCGTGATTCTTCCAGTATATGTTAAGAGTATTAAAATCTTTTGACATACAGCGGGCACTCTCCATTGCTAGAAAGTACAAATATGTAATAACTTACCCTAACAGTAGATGTTCTACTGATCACTGTTGCAGTATTCTAAAAGTACAGTTTTGTACCTACCATAAATGTAGATGTTCGGGGATCCACATTGCTGCAGTCATAACCTGTGGGTAGTCCGCTGTCCTCGGTCGGCCCGAATACCAAAGTGTTAGGCTGGCGTCGGTCATGGTCGCTCAGATCTGACGTCAGTACGCAGTGGTACTAAAGCGCATGACCGACGCCATATCCTCAGTCTTTCTTGCCCCAGATGTCAGAAGGCCTAAAAAGAAAAGGCCATAGCCAAAAATAGAAAATACCCAACCACCAATGTAGAAAAAATAATTACCCCAAAAGCAACACAGCAACCCCAAACTACAGAGGGGAAGGAGGGAGGGAAAATTGGACTGCAGCAATGTGGATCCTCGAACATCTACATTTATGGTAGGTACAAAACTGTACTATGTTCTTCGTCTCACATTGCTGCAGTCATAACCTGTGGGTAGAATCCCAAAGCAAAGGAAAGGGAGGTTGGCAAATTACAAAGAATTAGGGGCTGCTAACATGCCCTGTAAAACTGCAGTGGCAAACCCAGCCCTAGACTTAGAATAAAGAGGGAGATGGTAATGTTTAGTAAAAGTGTGCACTGAACTCCAAGTAGCTGCCTCCAAAATATCCTTAGTAGCTACTCCCCTTAAAAAGGTAGTAGAAGTGGCAGTAGCCCTAGTGGAATGAGGTCTGATCCCAGTCAGAACATCCTTTCCATGATGAGAATAACAAAAAGCAATACAATGGCCAATCCACTTAGAAATAGTTTGCTTTGAAACAGCTTTTCCTTGTGAACCCAAAGCAAAAGAAATGAATAACTGTTGAGTCTGCCTGAACCCTTTAGTTCTGCTCAAATAATAGCGTAAATGCCTGTGAATATCCAAAGAATGCAAAATTTTTTCCCCTTTATTTTGGGGATCAGCATAAAAAGTAGGCAAATGAATAGATTGGTTTAAGGACACTTTAGAAACAACTTTAGGCATAAAAGTAGGGTTAGTACGCAGGGATACCCTATCCTTATGGAATATCAGGAAGGGTTCAACTGCCATTAGAGCCTGTAATTCAGATACCCTCCTAGCAGAAGTAATGGCCAACAAAAAAGCAGTCTTCCAAGACAAAAACTTCAACTCAGACAAAGCTGCAGGTTCAAAAGGAGGTAAAGTAAGTTTTTCCAACACAAAATTGAGATCCCAGGAAGGAGTAGGAGCTCTACATGGGGGTCTTATGTTCTTTGCCCCTCTAAGAAATTGCTTAAACAAAGGGTGAGAAAATAATGGTGGGTCACAATCATAGTGAGCAGAAATGGCTGGAGCATGAACTTTCACGGAGGAGAAAGACAAACCCTTGTCTAGTAATTCAGTAAGGTACTGTAGTGTAACACTCAAATTAGGCACCGAAACATCAAAGCTCTTTGCTGTGCTCCAAAGAAAAAATCTCCTCCATTTATCAGCATAAACTTTCCTAGTACTAGGTCATCTGGCTTCCAATATGACATTCAAAACTTGTTGAGGTAGCTGCGACCCCCCAGGGTCTAAAACAGAATATGCCAGGCTGTCAGATGCAGGGACTGTATCTTGACATTGAGGAAATGATTGCTTGCCTGGGACAAAAGGTGTGGAATTGGTGGCAAAGGCCAAGGAGGCTCCTGTACTAAACTCCTCAGCAGAGGGTACCAGTGCTGACGTGGCCAATCTGGAGCTATTAAAATCATGCAAGGCTTGTCCTGTCTGATCTTCAAGAGCACCTTGGGAAGGAGAGGCAGAGGAGGAAAAGCATAGACGTGAAAGTTGTTCCAACTGAAAGATAGAGCATCCACTTTCCAAGCTTTTGGGTGAAACATCTTTGTGCAAAATTTTGGCAGTTGGAAATTTAGTGGAGAAGCGAACAGATATATGTCTGGAGTTCCCCAAGCCACTGTCAACTGTTGAAATACATGAGGATCCAATTTCCACTCGTGGGGATCCACCATCTGTCTGCTCAAAACATCTGCTAAGGAGTTCTGTGCTCCTGGCAAAAACCTTGCTTGAAGAGTGACGTGCAAACTCAGAGCAGTCTCCCACAAAATCATAGCTTGTCTGCAAAGAGGGTACGAATGGGTTCCCCCCTGCTTGTTGATGTACCACATGATTGTTGTGTTGTCTGTTTGAATCAACACCTGTCCCGGTTGAAGTAGATCCTTGAAAGCCATCAGTGCAAATTGGACTGCTAACATCTCCTTCATGTTGATATGCAAATGCTGTAGTCTGGGAGGCCACGTGTCTTGAATCCATTTCCCATTGAAGTGTGCTCCCCAAGCCAAGTCTGAGGCATCCGTCGTTAAGATCTGACTCGCCTCTGGTCGGGTCACAGAGAGTCCCTTGTTTAGGTGACATTCCTGTGCCCACCACAAGAATTCCTTTTGGATGCAAGGTATTATCTGAATGACAGTCTCCAAATCGTGGCAGTGTTGAGTCCATACACTTTTGAGATACCATTGTAGCTTCCTCATATGTAGTTTGGCATTGGGAAGTACCAGAATACAAGATGCCATGAACCCCAAGGCTTGAAGGACTGTCCTTGCAGTCAGCCTGGACAGTAGGGACAATTGCTGGAAGTATAGGGGAAGATTTCTTTGCTTGTCCGGGGTCAAAAAAGCCATCTGAGAGGCTGTATTCAGTCTCACACCCAGAAAGCACATGTCCTGAGAGGGTACTAGACTGGACTTTGTTTCGTTCACAGAATACCCTAGGCACCTTAAAACTGCCATTACATACTGTAGATGCTGAAGTAACTTGACTTTGTCTTGAGCAAGAATCAGGCAATCGTCCAGATAAGGATAAATTTGTATTCCTCTTAGTCTTAAGAAGGCTATCACAGGAGCCAGGACCTTTGTGAACACCCTGGGCGCAGAAGATAAGCCAAAGGGCAATGCAGAGAACTGATAATGAAAAGCACCAGCCCAAAAACGCAGGAACCTCCTGCAGCTGGGCCTGATAGGAATGTGAAGATAAGCCTCTTTGAGATCCAGAGTTACCATCCAGTGATCTTTGCCTAGCAGAGGCAGGAGTTGCTGCAAAGTTAACATCTTGAACTTTGGAATGTCTAGGTATGTATTGAGAATGGACAAATCCAGAATTGGCCTCCAAGTGTTTCCTTTCTTTGGCACAAGAAACAGGTGAGAATAAAATCCTAGGCCTACCTCTGACGGAGGTACCACCTGGATAGCCCCCATTTGTAAAAGTAAAGAAATCTGCTTGTGAGCCTCCAGCCTTTGCTGCAGGAGGTACGTCCGACATGCCTTTGAAAGGAGGCAAGGTGTGGAAATAAAACTTGTAGCCTCGATTTATAATGTCCAACACTCATTTGTCCTGGGTGACCAAAAGCCAATTTTGCTTGAAAAGTGCCAACTTTCCTCCTAGAGGAGCTGCCAGACAGGAGGAATCTGGCAGCTGGAGATACAGGTCATTGGGTCTGTTTATGAAAAGGCTGACCCCTGCCCTCACCAGAAGATTGTGCAGGAGAACTCCACGTCCTAGGTCTGAAAGAACCCTGAGCATGAGCTCTGCCCCTACCACGTCTAGATCTGCCCTTAGACTGAAAATCAGAAGAAGGATAAGCCCATCCTTTTGAAGGCCAATTTCTGCTAAACTTAGGGGCTGCACTTGTAAAAATTCCTTAACCGCCTGCATGGACTTAGCTTTGTCTTCCATTTTCTTCAAAACTGACTCCACAGGGGAACCAAAAAGAACTTCAGATTGAAGGGGAGCATCCAAAATTCGAGCTTTAACATGCTCTGACAAATTCTGATCTTTAAGCCAGGCATGCCTACGAATAACTGAACCAGTGGCAGCCACCCTGGAAGAAGCCTGAAGAGCATCAAAGCCACACTGCAAGGAATGCTTACCTACCTGATCAGAGGCATGAACTAACTCCTGCAATTCCTTACACTCTATACCCTCAGCTAAAGCATCTACCTTAGATTTCAACTGACTTAACAGAAAATTCTGGTACTTCAGCATATGAAACTGTCAATTTAAAGCCCTCATAGCCAGCGTGGAGGAGGTATACACTTTTTTACCCCACCTATCCAATGCTCTAGAATCTTTATCCAGAGGAACTGGATTCTTAACTACAGAAGCCCTGACACCCTTAGGTCCCTGACTAATAGTTTCCGGGTCAGCTCTAGGACTCTTATACAAATATTTATGAGCCTCTGGAACTCTGTAATACCTGTCTGGCTTGACAGGGGCAGGGGGTAAAGAATCAGGATTAAGGGAACCTTCAGAAAAAACATCCTGAACAACATCCATAACAGGGGGAATAGCCAAGGGCCTATGTTGTGGTAAAAACAAAATTCCCTAAGCCTCTTACGAGAATCAGAAAATCCTGACCTTCCCACTTAAAATGCTCCCTCATGGAGTGCAGGGTTTCAGAAAAGGAAAAATCCTCTGGAGGAGAAGCAGAAGGACTGGAATCCTCTGCATCCGAATCAGAATAGGGAGGAAAATCCTGAATGTCCTCAGCTGAAGACTCAGAGTAATCTGAGGAATGCTCCAATCCCTCCACCTCTGTCTCCACCCTAGGCCTCTTATCTGGAGGGGGCATAGAACTCTGATTAAAGTAATCAAATCCTCTGCCATTTTCAGCATATGTTTTTTAGGAACAGAGCCTGAAGAACTAGGGCTGACGCCTGTGCCAGAAAGACCAGGTCTAGCTTTAGAAGGGGCTTTAGTGACAGAAGTAGAAGGCCTAACAACCTTATGTAAAGAAGGAACTACAGAAACTTGAGAGGCCCCCTCGGCCTGACCTAACTCCTGAGAGGCCAATTCCTGTAAGATTAAAGGCTCCCCCCCCCCCTGTGATTCAGCTGAAACCTCGGCTGGATCCACAGATTCAACCGTAGTTTCCATAGAACCGGCGTCCGCAACGGACGACTCATCCTGCTTAGACTTTAACGATTTATCTTTTCGCTTCTTAGCGGTAGCGGGCGGAGGATCCGACGGCATGTTGTAGTTACACTGCTTACCGAAAACAAGTCTAGCACAATCTAACCTGCGTTTAATGGTGCGCTTATTAAATCTAGCGCAAAAGCGACATCCGACTATGTCGTGCTCAGGCCCCAAGCAAGGAATACAGAGAGAGTGGTAGTCCCTATGAGGTTTCCCACAAGAAATACAATTAACTTTTTCTGACATCCGGATTTAACTGAGGCAAGAAAAGACAAAAATATTCCCCAATGGGGTACTTAGCCCAACTTGGTCTTCGGTCTGAAACTCAGAATACGAAAATTTCAGGACGCCGAACGGCACTTGCAAACACTGCTTCTGCTTCGGACCATGCGGCAAGAAAGACTGAGGATATGGCGTCGGTCATGCGCTTTAGTACCACTGCGTACTGACGTCAGATCTGAGCGACCATGACCGACGCCAGCCTAACACTTTGGTATTCGGGCCGACCGAGGACAGCGGACTACCCACAGATTATGACTGCAGCAATGTGAGACGAAGAACATCTGCTGGGTTATCTCAACAGATAAGCTTGACATCCAGCCAAGGTACCAAAGTGTTATTTTTCATACAGCAGGTGCAAGGGTACATAAGTGGGTGTATGAGTGTAAACCTCAGACTATCATCAGGCCAGGACACCAGTATTCACCCAAAAAAGTAGAAAAATGTCAGCTAAGAGGGGAGGTAACAGAAAATGACACCCCCTCAGTCCCAAGAGGAGGAAAGCAAGATTAGAAAAAGTGGGAAGGCAGGGTGAGAAACAATATTGCAACAGTGAATAGTAGGACATCTCCGGTGATACACAACTGTACTATGTCCTTCCTTAGATCACTGCTGTAGGACTCCAAAGTGTCGGGTGATTCTCAAAGCAAATACTGAGAGAGGTGGCAGTATGACACATAGGACAGCTGTCAATTAGTCCAAACAAGACCAACCTGGTGAAGGCAGCCCTGGATTTGGAGAAAAGTGCCCACTATGTAATGCTTAGTAAAGAGAAAGATGCCTGGTGTCAGAGGCATGGCCTCAATCTCAATGCCAAAAAGTGCAGTGTCATCCCCTTTAGTAAAAACTCTGTACCCATGAACTACCACATAGGCAGCAATGTACTTAACACAGAATGCGCGATAAGAGACCTTAGGACCCAGGTGGACAGTAGTCTCTCCTTTGATAGTCACATCACCACAGTAGTCAGGAAGTACTTCTACGTGGCACACCTCATCATAAAAGGGTTCTCATCCAGGAAAAAAGAAGTCATTGTTCCCCCTCTACTCGACACTCAATAGACCCATTATAGAGTACAATGCCCCTTTTGGAATGTACCTCACAAGACATCTGCAGCAGCTGGAAAGGTGGCAGAAGTATCTCACAAAGAGGATTACTGGCCTCAAACAAATGCCCTACACTGACCGCCTCAAAAAACTCAAGCTTTATTCCATAGCATATCACCTACTCTGAGGTGATCTCTGCCTAACATATAAAGCTATGTCAAACTCAGAGCTGTCGGACATGCTACACCTAAAGAAATCCCAGTCCATCTGAGCTACATGCTCTAGGGACCTACACCTTGTCAACACAATAAACAGGACATGCTGGAGGGATAGATTCCTGTCCCAGAGACTTCCCATACTCTGGAACAGGCTACCCATCTATGTCAAGCAAAGTTCTTCATTAGCACTCTTCAAGAAAAATCTTGATGAGTGGATGGGAAATAGGAAATACACCCCAGGGATCACTTCTGTGTCTCTGCTCAACAGTGGCACAGGAAAATAACTTTCTTGGGTGGCATAAGCCAGGGAACCTTGTTGGCTAGGTTTATGTAGTCCCTTGGGCTGATAGCCTAGTACCTACCTATGAACCTATGAACCTAAGATATGCACCAAGGACATAGTGGCTGCTTGAAGGAGAACCCTTGAGTCTACCCCCTTGTAAAAAGCTCCTGGATAAGTTATAGCTGTGGTAGAATGTGCCTTCACTAGTGTAAGTAAAGACTTGCCATGGTGAATGTAACAGAAGGAGATGGATTTAGGAATCTAGTCAGCAATAGTTTGCTTAGAAACAGGGCTACTGAGATTGGATTCTTGGAAGGTGACAAAAGTGCTCAGTCTTGTGGGCAGACTTAGTCTTGCCTAAGTAGAATCTGAGCTATGTACATCCAATGAGAGTAGGATTCTCCCCCTCCCCATATTTTGTGGGTTAGGGGAAAAGGTAGAGAGACTGATGGTCTCATTGAAGAATAGCTCATTTACCACTACAGGTGTAAAAGATGGATTGTCTTTCAAAGACATTCTGTCCTTCAGGAAAATAAGAAAGGGTGGGGAGACCATCATGGCCTGTAGCTCAGAGACTTGCCTAGCTGATGTAAGGGCAGTTAGGAGTATGGCTTTCGAAGTACAGAACTTGAAAGAAAGGCAGATGCAGGCTCAAAAGGTGGAAACATAAGTTTTTTCCAGAACAAGGCTGAGACCACAGGAAGGTGAAATAGCTTTCCTAGGAGGATTAGGTGGAGGACACCCTTCATAAAATGTTTTAACTCTACTCTGGACATCAGAGGTAAGCCAGCAGAAATGGCAGAAAGGTACACTCTGATAGAAGAGTATGCTAGGCCAGGTTTTCAGAGCTCACACAAATAGGACAAAACAATGGGGGCACCCATTTGCATAGGGTCTTGTTTATGACTATGACACCAAACAGAAAATCTTTTCCATTTAGCTATGCAATATTTCCTGGTAGTAGGTTTCCTTGCCTTCTGTACAGCCGAAAGCATGTCCTCAGAAAATTGGTGTTTGAATGGGATCAGAATCCTATCATCCATAATGTCAAGAAAGAGATGACATGTTGCGGTAAATGAATGAGCCCTTTGATTATGTGTGGAGTAACTTGTGGTGATGGCCCTAGGCTAAGTGGTAGACAAGAGGGAACCAATGCTGCTTTGGCCAAAAGGGAGCCACCAGTAGAAGCTTTGGTTTGTCATTTTGCATTTTTAGTATGACCTTTGGGAGAGGAGGTAGTGGAGGGAAGGCATACAGAAACCTCCATCTCTTGGAGCAGAAAAGAGGAAGTTGTTTGTTGCAGATGAATGCAAACAAATCTTTCTGTGGAATACCTCTTTTTTGGACAAAGTCTAAGAAGACCTTCCTATTTAACATTCATTTGTGGGGGTCTCCCTTGATCTGCTAAGAACATCTGCCAAGATATTGTCTTATGAAGGAATGTAAACAGCTTGAACAGACAGGTTTGCTTTTGTGGCCTGATCCCATGTCATAAGAGCTAGCCTGCAAAGCTGGTTAAGATCTGCCCCACCCCCCACTTGTTTACATACCACATAACTGTGGTGTTGTCTGTAAAAATCCTGAGAGGTCCTGGGGTCCAGGAGTGTGAGCAGGTTTGTAGGGCTCATATTAGTGCCCACATCTCCTTCAGTTCACTGCGCTCTGACTTCAGATTGAGTACCAACTAACCCCGGACTCAGAGCTCGTCCACCCCCCCATGCAATATCTGACATATCTGAGCACAGTTCCTGTTGTGGTGCCTGTAACTTTACAGGATAGGCCTGGGTTGAGATTGATCTGTGATGTCCACCACTGAATTTGTTTTCTAAACCAGGGGAGAAGAGGAATCTGTGTGTGTAGCCGATGGGACTGCTGTGATCAAATGGGTTTCAGGTACCAGTGGATCTTTCTCATGTGGGGCCTGGCAAAGGAAATCATAGGTATGGTTGCAGCCATGAGCCCTAGGGCCCTGAAAAATTCTCTTGTGTAAGTCCAAAGAGACAGAAAAGACTAAGTAACTGGAGAGGCTCTGTACCTTGTTTGGATACAGGAAAGCCTGCATGAGTTTGATGTCTGCAGCTCAAGAAGACTATGCTGTGGGTTGGCTCCACAGTGGATTTCTTGAAGTTGATCCTGAACTCCAGACTTTGCAGTAGGGATACAGTGATGTTGCGATGGACCAAAAGGGTTTGTGAAGTGGTTGTCCAAGTAAGGGAATACTGATATTCATGGAGTCCTGCAGAGAATAACTGGGGCTAGGGGTTAGATACTTTATGAAGACCCTGAGGCCAATAGAAAGTCCAAAAGGCAAAGCAGAAACTTGAAAATGTGATGAGTAATCTGAAATTCCCTGCAATTTCCTAAAGGAAGGGTGGCTTGGGATGTGTAGGTAGGTGTCCTTTAGGTCCAAGGACACCAGTAAAGCTTGCTGACATATGAAGGGAAGAAGAGTTTGATGGGACAGCATCTTGAAAGATGGGATCCTGAAAAAGGGGTTGAGAGTGAAAACGTCCAATATAGGTCTCCATTCTCCTTCTTTTCTTGAAACCAGGAATAGCCTTGAATAGAACCCTTTTCCCATGCAGGTTTTATACTGCCTTGGTCAAGCAGAGTGTAGATGACAGGAGACAGTAAGTATATCCCACTGTGAGGTGGAGGAGTGATTCCTTGAATGGAGACAATTCCTTCCAAGTCATTCTGTAACCAAGCTGTATAATGGAGAGGACCTGTTTGCCCCTGGTAATGAGCTTCCGCTCTCCTATAGAAGGGGTTAGTGTTTTGGACAGGGGAAGACTAGGAACTAGGGGGAGGGTTTGTACAACAGGTAGTCAGGCTGACTTGCTGGGGAAGGGAGGCCTCCCAAATATAGAACCCCTTTCTGGTTTGTCATGGAATCTTTTTCTAGGCATGGTCTTGGTGTTATGAGAGAGTCTGGTCTCCCAGCAAGCAAAAGAGGTTGGCTTAGTAGGGTAGTTTCTCTATTATCGGAGTATTGAAGACAGAAAAAAATGTCTGCAATCCTTCATTTTCCCCTTCTCATGTAAGGATTTAAACTGACCAAAAACAAGTTTCTATTCAAGGGAGAGTTGAGAAGTTTGGCTTCAATGTCCTGTGGGAGGGATTGAGAGTAGAGCCATGCATACCTCCTAATAACATGGCCTGTTGTTGCTGCTCTGGAGGAGGCTTCCCCATGTCATAACTACATTTTATGCTATGCCTGGACACCTGTGAGGCCTAAGCAACCATAGACATGGCTTGTCGTCTGTTAGCTGGCCCTTCCATTGTAGCTGAAACTTAATTTTATATTGCCCAACAGAGCAAATATTTTGACGCTTGTGTACAATAGTTCAGATGGAAGAGGTGTATACACCTTCTGTCCCAGTTTATCCATTGCTCAGCTGTCTCTACCTGAGGAAAGGGCATTAGTAGCAAGGAGGGGTTTAGAGGGCTTGTCTATAGCCACAGAGCAGATGGAAGGATCTGCCAGGGGGTTCTTGTACTAGAGCTTTAAATCTTCGAGCACTTTGTAAGGTTTTTGCATGCAAGTGGCTGAGAATCAGAGGCAGTGGATGTAGATGCAAAAGCATCAGAAAAGCCTCTGGGACAGGAGGAACAGACAGGCAGGAGCAGGCATGTCTACCGCAAAAAGATTATAATATTATTTTTACACATCAGAAATAAGTTTTGAATCTTATTCAGTGTTTCATCATGTCACAAATGGTTTCCCCAGATGAAGCCACTTCAACAGGGCAATCCTGGGAAAGGGAGTCTTCATCATCAGTGGCCACTTGTCCTGGAGAATGCATCTGAGAAGAATAGGCCATGGAGTGCTCAACAGTCTGAATATCCACCTCCTCATCGTCAGAAGATTCTAAATGTCTTTTTTGTGGGGCAATAGGAACAGAAGCAGATGAAACAAGGGGCTTAAATGTCATAATAGCCTTGAACAGGTCCTGGGAGAAATCCATCCACTCCTTTCCCTGGACATGGGGGGGGGGGGTTAGGTGTGACATCCACTTTCATCAGACATGGTGACTCCAACTCCTGACTTGCATCGATTAACAACCTTAGCATCTTCTCTCTCACCAAGATTTGCTGCATACCCTCAGGTCCTTCAGAGATAGTTATTTGGGTTTCCCCTTCTCACCAGAGCACAGGCTAAACAAGCTGATACGTCGTGGTCTGGGCCTAAGCAAGGAAGGCAGTAAGAGTGGAAATCCTTATGAGGTATTTGTTTCCCACAAGTTAAACAATTATTTACTTTGTCTGACATCGGCTGAGGCAAGAAAGAGTCCCCAACGGGGTACTTAGCTTTTTTAGAAGTCTTCGGTAGCTGAAATCTCTGGATCTGACCGACCGGCACTTGCGAACAGCTTCTGCTTCAGGCACCAAGAAAGACTGGGGAAAATGGCGTCGGCTGATGCCTTTATACCCCAGGAGCTATGATGTCGGGTGAAGTGCGACATCAGCCAAGGCCAGACCCAGACTTTGGAATCTGGTCGACCGAAGGGCTGCCTGAGGCAGGACAACCCATATGTTATGACTGCAGATGCATCCTTGAAGGACATCATCAGTTGTTTCAGAGGTGCAAACCACAGAAGCCATACAAACCTCCATCAAGGTTGTGGTAGTGGAAATCTGAGCAGGTGTTGGGTGTACTGTGGGTTCCAACACCTCAGCGAGTAAGTACAAGTTCAAATGGACAGTCATAATATCAGACCTAGGCCTCCTAAATTTCTTCTTCAGTATAGGCAAGAAGTCAGGAGTGGAAAGGTCATCTTAACCTGGCAAGGTTCTTAAGGTGCTGTGTTTCCAAATACATATTGAGATAAGCAAGTAATGTTCGTAGGGTTTTGGGGAAGAAGGACTGGCAAACTGTACAAATTTTATAACTGTGCACTGTGCCTAAACAAGAGAGGGCCTGGGAATGGAAACTCTTGTAAGGAATCTGCAGACCAAAAACAAAACAGTGTAAGAAAAGTACAGTTGTGTACACTTACCATAAATGTAGATATTCGCGTGTTGCAGTCCTTACAAAATGATGTTATAGCCCACAGTCAGCCAGAATACCGAAGTCCTTGGTATATGGTGTCGGCTGCCTTCGGTTTAAGCCTGACATCAGGACGACAGGTACAAAGGAAGGCAGCCGATGCCATTTTAGGTTCATAGGTAGATACTAGGCTATCTGCCCTAGGGCATTTATAAGCCTAGCCATTGTGTATTTGGCTTCCGCCTCCCTATTAGATTAGCCTAATGTGCCTCTGTAAAGTAGGTCACAGAAGGTACCCTTTTAAGATTAGTTTACTGTGCCTCTGTAAGCAGGGACACAGGAGAGATCCCAGGGGTGAATTTGCGATTTCCCATCCACGTGTCCAAATTTCGCTTGAAGAGGGTCAGCGAGGGGCTATGTCTAACATGAATTGGGATTCTATTCCAGAGTGAGGGGAGCCTCTGGGAAATGAATCTGTCCCTCCAGCATGTCCTATTTATTTTTGTGCTGAGGTTTAGGTCCCTGGAGCGTGTAGCTCTAAGGGACTTGGATTTTTTGAGGTGGAGCATGTCCATTAATTCTGGGTTTGACATGGCTTTGTACGTAAGGCATAGATCGCCTATGAGTAGGCGGTAAGCAACTGAGTAGAGTTGGGGTTTCTTTAGTCAAGCTGCATAGGACATCTGTTTGTTCATAGGTTCATACTAGGCTATCTGCCCTAGGGCATTTATAAGCCTAGCCAGAATGTGTTTGGCTTTTGCCACCCATTTTAAATTTATTTTGCTATGCCCTTTTTCGAGGTTAGTATACTGTGCCTCTGTCTAACAGTGACACAGAAGTGATACCCAGGGTAAACCTATGATCTCCCATCCACTCATCAAGATTCCTCTTGAAGAGAATCAATGAGGGACTCTGCCTAATCTGGACTGGGATTTTATTCCAGAGTGAAGGGAGCCTCTGGGTTATGAATCTGTCCCTCCAGCATGTCCTATTTATTTCAGTGCTGAGGTTCAAGTCTCTCGAGCGCGTAGCTCGATGGGATTTGGATTTTCTGAGGTGCAGCATGTCCATTAATTCCGGGTTGGACATGGCTTTATACATCAAGCACAGATCGCCTCTGAACAGGTGGTATGCCACTGAGTAGAGCTGGAGTTTCTTTAACTGGGCAGCATATGGCATCTGTTTGAGCACTTTGACCTCTTGGTGAGGTACTTTTGGGGTCTTTCCAGTTGCTGCAGGTGTCTGGTAATGTACATCCCAAAAGGGGGATTGTACTCAATTATGGGCCTGATGAGGGATGAGTAAAGAGGCACGATGACGTCCCCTGATCTAGATGTGAATCCCTTCATGATTAGGTGGGCTATATAAAATGTTTTTCTAACCACTTTGGCCACGTGGTTGTCAAATGAGAGATTGCTATCAACTTGGGTCCCCAGGTCCCTAATTACTTCTTCTGTACTTAATGGATTACCACCTATGTGGTAATTTGTGGGCACTTCATTTTTGCCAAAGGGGATGACTATACACTTTTTGGCATTTAGCTTGAGGCCATGGCTCTGGCACCAGTTGTCTGTTTCTATGAGGCTCTTTTGGAGGATGCTTGTGTCGGCTGGAGAGTCGATTATGGCGCCCAGTTTGCAGTCATCTGCGAACTTTGTCAGCCATAATCCCCTGTGTTAGCCTGAACCTCAGAGAAGTATATACCAAACAAGAGAGGTCCCAGAACTGAGCCCTGTGGGACACCACTTGTAACTGGTTTGGATTCGGACATGGCACCTGCGATTCTGACCATGTGGGTTCTATCTCTGAGCCAGTTTGCAACCCATCTTGTGATTTAGGGTTGATATTTAAGCTGGTAAGCTTATTTATGATGCCCGAGTGGGGTATTGTGTCGAAGGCTTTTGCAAGGTCCAGGTAGGCTGTGTGGACTACCTTGCCCTCATCTATGGCTTTGGTAACTGTTTCAAAGAAATCAACTAGGTTTAAGAGGCAAGATCTGCCCTTAACAAAGCCAAATTGGGTAGGGTCCAGTGTCTGGAGGCTCCCAATGTCTTTGTTTATGAGTTCCATGATAATACGCTCCATAGCTTTACAGACCAGACTAGTCAGGCTTATGGGGCGATAGTTTCCGGGGTCCGTTGTGGCACCACCTTTGTGGAGTGGGACCACTGTAGCTGTATGCCATTCTTTGGGTACATATCCTGTAGTAAGGCTAAGTTTAACAGTGGCTTAATGTGAGGTTACAGTTCTTCTTGGAGCTCATGTAGGACACAGCCTGGGACACCGTCTGGTCCCATAGATGCTGTGTTTTTTGCTTTGGAGAGGGCAGCTTTCACCTGTGCATCTGTGATGTCAGGGAGGTTACATTCAGTTAGGATAGGTGTTTGTTCCTTTGGGGGGGAAGGGGGGGGAGTTTGCGCTGGATCTGTCTGCCAGGATGTTGGCTATGTCTGTAGGTTCGGTATATTTTGTACCGTTATGCAACAATTCAGAGCATATCTGGGAGTTTCCGCCCATGTTTCTGACATAACTAAAGAAGGCCTTGTGATTATCTTTAGTGTCTAGGGCAATTTTTCTTTCGAAACTGGCCTTTGATGATTTTATGAGGGATCAATGTTTCTTGCTAATACTGATCAGAGATGCCTTCCCTTTTGGGATTTTGCTCTGTCATGTAGTAGCTTCCTCCTTCTGTTGTATAGCTTATTTATGGCCGGGGTCCACCAGACTGGTCTCCTGTTTTTGGAGGAGTGAGTCTTGGTTTTATTTGGGATAGCATGATCCATGCATTCCTGCAGGTGCTCATAGAATGCATTTGTAAAGGATTCTGCAGATTGGGCTGTATTATCCTCTGGCCCAGGGGCTTTGAAGGATTCCACCTCAGTCTTGAGAAGTACAAAGTTGGCTTTGGATAAATTCTTTACAGTGATTTCCTTGGCTGGGGGTGGGGACAGGATATGGATGTCCAGGGAAATTTGTTTATGGTCTGATCTTACCAATGAGGGGTTTACCTCTGGTGTGGAACACAGAATCCCCATGTTGGTGATGACCAGGTCCAATATGTTGTTCCCTCTTGTGGGAGTGGTGACCAGTTGTTCCATTGCGTTAGGAGTTTATAAATTCAAGGAACCATTGGGCGAGGGTGTTTGGGCTTGAGTAGTTTTCCCAGTCAATGTTTGGGTAGTTGAAGTCACCAAATAACATAGTGTTTGGAGAGACCTTCATATTCTCCAGTGTTCTCAGGAATGCCAAATGGGGTTCCTGTAATAGGGAGGGTGTTCTGTAGCAGGCTACAAACTGAAAGGCAGTTTTGCCCGCTGTTAGTTGCACATGGATGGTTTCTGATGCTTCGTGCTGTGCCACTAACCTGGAGGTGTAGGTATCTTTGATGAATATAGATACTCCCCCTCCTTTTGTGCTTCGGTCCGAGTTTTGGGGACGAAATGCATGGTATGAGTTATAACCTGGTAGTGCTGGGGTGCTCTCAGCAGCCTTGAACCAGGTTTCTGTTACTGCACAGACATCGATTTTCTCCATACTGAGGAGAGTCTCGAGTGCGTGCATCTTGAGGTTTAGACTTCTGGCATTGAGTAGCATTACCTTTAGTTTTTTTATCCTTGGGTTGTCTATGGAGGTGGGTTTGTCCTTTGAGCCTTGCCTAAAAAAGGCACTATGGAGGTGGCAAGAGCCTTGGCCAGTATACGAAAGCCTAAGGGTGACAGGTGCAAGCCGTCTCTAGTGAAGCAACGTGGTTTGTCGAGCATGTCATCCCAGGCTGACAGACACTGGATCCCCTTTGAATGACACCAATACTTTAGCCAATTGTTGAAACTGATCATTTTGTCTTTATTCTGTGGCATCATTCTTGGTGAGGGCAAGATGCTACTCAAGGTCAGGGACATACCGGCCTGGGCTACATGGTCAGAGAGCTCCTCTATGTCTCTTTTCATGTAGTCCAGGGAGGTACATCTCAGGTCATTCACACCAGCATGGACAATGACTGAGTCATATTTGTACTTGCTTTGGAGTGACCTGAGTGCTTGCATTATGTGGCGGATCCTGGCACCTGACAGGCAGCTTACAGTGACCTTCTCCTTGTTCAGTCTGGTGAGTGGGATGTCAGTGTGCTGGACAATAGAGTCCCCTATAACAAGTGTATTTGGTGTGTTGTTTGGCCTTATGGACTGTGACTGTGAGGCACACTGATTTTGTGAGATATGTGATTTGTGGGTATTGTTGAGGGGTGGCTGTTGCTTGGATATCTGCTTAGGAGGTCTTTGCTGTTTAGGTAGATTTTTATTTAGAGCCTCCGAGTATGTTTTTGTGTGTTTATGTGTTGGGTATGCAGATGCAATAGGTCTGTGTGAGACTGGATTTGTGGTGTGGGTGGTTACCTTTTCCTCCTGACTGACTGTGCCAGTCTTGGGTTGAGAGAGCTCTGCCTCCAGTTTGGCTGTGTAACTGCTTCTCTCACATGTATTAGAGTTTGTTGGAAGGAGGAGAGGGTTGTCTGTGTACATAAGGCAATTGTAACATTGCCTCAAAATTCCCAGATTCACCAGCTGGACTGGAGAGTAACCTGGACATACCAGATTAGTATAGGGAACGGTTTTGTTTTACTGATCAGATTAGGGAAGGGAACTGATTTTTCACTTGATCAGGAAGGACCGATCGGGAGTCTAATACTTATGAGAAGTCAAGGAGGGTGTAGTGCTTTAGTTAGTTAGTGTTTCCTTATAAGAGCTGAGCAAGTGCAGGGCTTTAGAAAGAGAATAGAGTGATTACTTTGAGAGTTTGAACAGTTCTAAGGGAAAAAATGAAGAGCAGACTTTGTGGAGCCTGGAATAGTTTAAACCTGTTTAGGCGGCACTGGCTGACGCTGCTCAGTGCGCAAAAAGAGAGTTGTAGGGTTTTAAGAGAGAGAGATCAAGGAGTTTAGAATTGACCCAAAATGGCCAATAAAACTACAGCTTCTAGGTAGTAACCACTCCTCCAGGGACAGGCAGGCTGTTCAGTGTTAACCACTCCCACTGGTGAACACAGAGACTTCCCTTTAGCCCAAGCAAGCACTGGCCTTCTAGAAACTTCTAAACAGAACAGAACAGCAAATCTGTAACTGAACTTTCTTAACTTTCAGAAAGTGGGAAAAAAGCAAGATTTTTTTTTCTTTTTGTTGTAGTTTAAAGGTAGCAGAGATACACAAGCAGCAAAATATTCACAACAGTGCAATAAATGACCCCACACTTGAGTGCTAGGCCAAAATCAGGTAAAATGCAGTTTTTAGAGAAAGAAACGATTTTAAATTAAGTGCAACACAGGAAATGCCGTAAACATGCTCTAGATGTGTTCCAAGTACTGTTAGTGTTACAGATATAAACTTATAGCAAGCCGGAAAATGCCAAAAAGTAGGCGGCAAAGCAGTAAAACTTAACAAGAAATCAGAAGAAAATACTTAAAATCACAAAAGTGGTTCCTTGTATGTTAAAACAATAAACCTGTTTTGAAAAAAAATAAATAAAAAAATAAAAAAATGTTAAAACAACAAAAGTGGCTCCTTTTCTTCTCTCAGCGTTTTCTTCCCTTGGTAGGTGCTTCAGCAACAACTAGCAAGCCTGAAAAGATGCCAAAACCATGAGGCAGCCTAGTTTTAAGAGAGAGAGATCAAGGAGTTTAGAATTGACCCAAAACGCCAATACAACTACAGCTTCTAGGTAGTAACCACTCCTCCAGGGACAGGCAGGCTGTTCAGTGTTAACCACTCCCACTGGTGAACACAGAGACTTCCCTTTAGCCCAAGCAAGCACTGGCCTTCTAGAAACTTCCAAACAGTTCAGAACAGCAAATCTGTAACTGATTCCTCAGTTTTTTTTGCCTTAACTGTCAGGAGCCCCCAAAAAAGGTTAGACCAGGAAAAGAAAAATCCAGTCTGTGCCCTAGGAAAAAAGGGTAATGGAAGGGGGGACCAGGACTGCAACAGTGAATACACTTGAACATCTATATTTATGGTAAGTGTACACAACTGTACTATGTTCATCGTGTTTCATTGTTGCAGTCCTTACAAAATGGGTTGATTCCCAAAGCCCAGGAAAAAAAACAAAAGGGAGGAGGAACAGCCACTGATTAAGGGTTGATAAGGATGCCCTGCAACACTGCAGTGGCAAAACCAGCCCTGGGCTTAGAAAACAAGGGTAAATTGTAATGTTTAGTGAAAGTGTGGATAGAAGTCCAGGTAGCTGCTTCCAGGATGTCCTTAGTAGGTGCACCTCTTAAAAAGCTGCTGAGGTAGAGGTTGCTCTACTAGAATTGTTCCTAATACTCTGTGGAGGAACCTTGCCATGCTGTAAGTAACAAAAGTGAATACAATGAGCAATCCACTTACAAATGGCCTGTTTAGAAATAGCTTGCCCTGAGCTCCAGGAGCAAAACTGACCAACTAATCTGACTTTTGAAAAGGTTTAGTCCAGTCCAGGTAAAATCTAAGCTGTCTATGCACATCCAGGGAATGCAGCAACATTTCTCCTCTATTCTGAGGATTAGGAAAGAAGGTAGGCAGGTGGATAGACTGGTTAGGTGTCAGGCTAGAAACCACCTTAGGCATAAAAGAGGGATTAGTTCAAAGAGAAACCCAATCCACATAGAAGGTGATAAAAGGCTCTACTGCCATTAAGGCCTGCAGCTCAGACACTCTTCTAGCTGAGGTAATGGCCAACAGAAAGGCAGATTTCCAGGAGAGAAACTTCAAATCTGCTGAGGCAGCTTGGTTCAAAGGGAGGCAGAGTAAGTTTCTCAAGTACAAAATTAAGATCCCAAGCAGGAGTAGGTGCCCTTCCGGGAGGCTTTAAATTGCTAGCTCCCCTGAGGAACTGTTTCATCAAGGGATGAGAGAAAATGGGTTGCTCAAAGGAACAATGAACAGAAATAGCTGAAGCATGAATCTTGACAGAAGAAAAGGAAAGTCCACCATTAAGCAAGCCTGCCAGATAGTCAGGAATAAGAGGACGAGGAGGTCGAGAAGGGTCTTCTCCTCTAGTCTGCATCCAAATGGAGAATCTTTTCCACTTATCTGTGTAAGAATTCCTACTGCTAGGCCTCCTGGCCTCATGAAGGACCTCAACTACCTTTTGGGAAAGGTTTAAATTATGAGCCAGGCTGCCAAATGCAGAGTCTGAAGGTGAGGATGCAGAATTTTCCCCCTCCTGAACCAATAGATCTGGTATCAGGGGAAGATGCCAAGGCTGAGACTGGGAGAGACTGCAAAGTAGTGGATACCAATGTTGCCTGGGCCAGTCTGGAGATATGATAATGGCCCTTGGTTTTTCGTCCCTTATCTTTAACAGCACTGGGAAGAAGTGGCAGAGGAGGGAATGCATAGATTGAGAGTTGTGTCCAGGGGAAGGACAGAGCATCCACTTCCTAAGCTTTGTTGCAAAAGGTTGGAAGAAGGTGGTTGGTCGGAGATGAGAAGAAATCCATTTGGGGAGTGCCCCAATGCTGAATTATGCAGTAGAAGATGGTCTTGTTTAGTTGCCACTCTTGAGAATTCAGGACCTGCCTGCTCAACTGGTCTGCCAAGGTGTTGAGCCTTCCTGGAAGAAACTGAGCTATCAGATAAATGCCCATGGAAGCTGCCATGGACCATAGTATCATGCTTTGTCTGCACAGGGGGTAAGAGCGAGTCCCTCCCTGCTTGTTGATGTACCACATGATTGTGGTGTTGTCTGTCCTGACCAGAAGAGTAGCAGGAGAGAGAAGATGCTTGAAAGCCATCAAGGCCTGCTGGACTGCCATCAATTCCTTCAGATTTATGTGCAAATTAACTTGTTGATCGTTCCAAGTCCCTTGAATGCATCTGCCCTCTAGATGTGCTTCCCAAGTGTAGTCCGAGGCATCTGTGGTGAGAGTCTGGTTGACAAGAGGTGGACAGAAAAGCAGGCCTTTGTTCTGTGCACAGGCCGTCGCCCACCAAAGGAACTCAAGTCTACAGGCAGGGAATCAGAGGAAGAATCAAGTCTAAATCCTGAGTGTGTTGACACCAAAGGTTTTTGAGGTACCATTGCATTTTCCTCATATGCAGTCTGGCATACAGAATCATCAGAATACAGGAAGCCATGAATCCCAAGGTTTGCAGGAATTGCCTTACAGAGAGCTGGATCATGCTTGCCAAATTCTTGAAGTAATTCGAAAGATCCATTTGTTTGTCTTGAGGGAGGAATACCATCAGGGCGGCTGTGTTCAGACTCATTCCCAGGAATACAATCTCTCTGGTGGGTACCAATTTTGACTTCTTTTCATTGATAGTGTAGCCCAAAGAGGTGAGAAGGTTCTTTACAAAGTCCAAATCCTTTAGAAGTTGCTCTGGAGAGTTTGCCTGAATAAGACAATCGTCCAAGTAAGGGTAAATTTGAATGTTTCTTTGCCTGCAAAAAGCAATGACTGGAGCCAGGTATTTTGTAAAAACTCTGGCAGCAGTAGATAAGCCAAAGGGCAGTGCAGAGAATTGGAAGTGCCTGTTCCCCATCCTGAAGTAAAGGAACTGCCTGCAGCTTTCCCTTATTGTGATGTGCAGGTAAGCTTCTTTGAGATCCAAAGTCACCAGCCAGGAATCCTTGGGCAGCAACTGCTGAAGAGTGAGCATTTTGAACTTGGGAATCACCTGAAAAGTGTTTAGAATTGACAAATCCAGAATAGGGCACCAGGTGCCCCCTTTTTTGGGAACCAGGAAAATTCTTGAGTAGAAACCCTGGCCTATCTGTAGTGCAGGAACTGGTTATATTGCTCCCAGGTTTAGCAAAGAAGAAACTTGTTTTTCTGCTTCTGCACTTTGAAGTGGGGGGATATCTGGGTATCCTTGGAGGACCGGGAAGGTGTGAAAAAAGAACTTGTAGCCTTGGGATACTATTTTGAGCACCCATCTGTCATCCATGATAGTGTGCCAGATATCTGCAAAAATGGGTAACCCTCCCCCCAAAGGAAACCCTGGGCCCGCAGAGTCAAGAAGGGGAAGCCCAGAGTCATTGCGAATGCTTGCTTTGGGAAGTTTGCTTAGAACTCCCTGATTTTGAAGAGGAAGCCTTGCCAGTGCATAGCCTTTTGAGGGGTGGAAGTCTGTCCCCTAGAAGAGCTGTATACCCTAGGCCTAGTGTGAACCTGTTTACTAGGGTCAGGAAAAGTCCAATTCTTAGAAGGGTAATGTCTACTAAAACAAGGAGGCTGAACTTGCAGAAAGTCCTTAACAGTTTTCATAGATTTTGCCTTATCCTCCAACTTTTTCAATGCCTCTTCTGCTTTGCTACCAAAAAGATTGTCCTTGTGCAGAAGCACATCCAGTAATTTAGATATGACAGGTTCAGAGAGGGGCTGTTCCCTGAGCCAAGCATGTCTTCTAATAACAGAACCAGTGGCTGCTACCCTGCAAGAAGCCTCCAAAGTGTCAAAACCACAATGTAGGGAATGCTTAGTGACAAGAGTGGCAGAATTCAATAAATAGTGCATGTCCTTACTCTCCATCAGGGAAGGAACACCAGAATTCAATAAATCTTGCATGTCCTTACTTTCCATCAGGGAAGGAACGCCAGAATTCAATAAATCATGCATGTCCTTACTCTCCATCAGGGAAAGAACACCAGAATTCAATAATATTGCATATCCTTACTCTCCATTAGGGAAGGAACACCAGAATTCAATAAATCATGCATGTCCTTACTCTCCATCAGGGAAGGAACACCAGAATTCAAAAACTCATGCATGTCCTTACTCTCCATCAGGGAAGGAACACCAGAATTCAATAAATCATGCATGTCCTTACTCTCCATCAGGGAAGGAACACCAGAATTCAATAAATCATGCATGTCCTTACTCTCCTTCAGGGAGGGAACACCAGAATTCAATAAATCATGCATGTCCTTACTCTCCATCAGGGACGGAACACCAGAATTCAATAAATCATGGATGTCCTTACTCTCCTTCAGGGAGGGAGCACCAGAATTCAATAAATCATGCATGTCCTTACTCTCCATCAGGGAAGGAACACCAGAATTCAATAAATCATGCATGTCCTTACTCTCCATCAGGGAAGGAATGCCAGAAATCAATAAATCATGCATGTCCTTACTCTGCATCAGGGACGGAACACCAAAATTCAATAAATCATGCATGCCCTTACTCTCCATCAGAGAAGGAATGCCAGAATTCAATAAATCACGCATGTCCTTACTCTCCATCAGGGACGGAACACCAGAATTCAGTAAATCATGCATGTCCTTACTCTCCATTAGGGAAGGAAAGCCAGAATTCAATAAATCATGCATGTCCTTACTTTCCATCAGGGACGGAACACCAGAATTCAATAAATCATGCATGTCCTTACTCTCCATCAGGGAAGGAACGCCAGAATTCAATAAATCATGCATGTCCTAACTCTCCATCAGGGAGGAAACACCAGAATTCAATAAATCATGCATGTCCTTACTCTCCATCAGGGAAGGTACACCAGAATTCAATGACTCATGCATGTCCTTACTCTCCATCAGGGAAGGAATGCCAGAATTCAATAAATCATGCATGTCCTTACTCTCCATCAGGGAAGGAACACTAGAATTCACTAAATCATGCATGTCCTTACTCTCCATCAGAGATGGAACACCAGAATTCAATAAATCATGCATGTCCTTACTCTCCCTCTGGGAAGGAACACCACAATTCAATAAATCATGCATGTCCTTACTCTCCCTCAGGGAAGGAACACCAGAATTCAATAAATCATGCATGTCCTTACTCTCAAACAGGGAAGGAAAACCAGAGTTCAATAAATCATGCATGTCCTTACTCTGCATCAGGGAAGGAACACCACAATTCAATAAATCATGCATGTCCTTACTCTCCAACAGGGAAGGAACACCAGAATTCAATAAATCATGCATGTCCTTACTCTCCAACAGGGAAGGAACACCAGAATTCAATAAATCATGCATGTCCTTACTCTCCATCAGGGAAGGAACACCAGAATTCAATAAATCATGCATGTCCTTACTCTCCATCAGGGAAGGAACACCAGAATTCAATAAATCATGCATGTCCTTACTCTCCATCAGGGAAAGAACACCAGAATTCAAAAAATCATGCATGTCCTTACTCTCCATCAGGGAAGGGACACCAGAATTCAATAAATCATGCATGTCCTTACTCTCCATCAGGGAAGGGACACCAGAATTCAATAAATCATGCATGTCCTTACTCTCCATCAGGGAAGGGACACCAGAATTCAATAAATCATGCATGTCCTTACTTTCCATCAAGGAAGGGACACCAGAATTCAATAAATCATGCATGTCCTTACTCTCCATCAGGGAAGGAACGCCAGAATTCAATAAATCATTCACGTCCTTACTCGACATCAGGGAAGGAGGCAGGAGAAATCAATAATCGTTGCACCCTTCTTACCTTCAGGGAGGGAATGTCAGAATTCAATAAATCATGCACGTCCTTACTCTCCTTCAGGGAGGGAACACCAGAATTCAATAAATCATGCATGTCCTTACTCTCCATCAGGGAAGGAACACCAGAATTCAATAAATCATGCATGTCCTTACTCTCCATCAGGGCAGGAACGCCAGAATTCAATAAATCATGCATGTCCTTACTCTCCATCAGGAAGGAATGCCAGAATTCAATAAATCATGCATGTCCTTACTCTCCATCAGGGAAGGAGCGCCAAAATTCAATGAATCATGCATGTCCTTACTATCCATTAGGGAGGGAACGCCAGAATTCAATGAATCATGCATGTCCTTACTCTCCATCAGGGAAGGGACACCAGGATTCAATAAATCATGCATGTCCTTACTCTCCCAATCAGGAAAGGAACACCAGAATTCAATAAATCATGCATGTCCTTACTCTCCCCATCAGGGAAGGAACACCAGAATTCAATAAATCATTCATGTCCTTACTCTCCATCAGGGAAGGAACACCAGAATTCAATAACTCATGCATGTCCTTACTCTCCATCAGGGAAGGAACACCAGAATTCAATAAATCACGCATGTCCTAACTCTCCATCAGAGAGGAAACACCAGAATTCAATAAATCATGCATGTCCTTACTCTCCATCAGGGAAGGAACACCAGATTTCACTAAATCATGCATGTCCTTACTCTCCCTCAGGGAAGGAACACCACAATTCAATAAATCATGCATGTCCTTACTCTCCCTCAGGGAAGGAACACCACAATTCAATAAATCATACATGTCCTTACTCTCCATCAGGGAAGGAACACCACAATTCAATAAATCATGCATGTCCTTACTCTGCATCAGGGAAGGAACCCCACAATTCAATAAATCATGCATGTCCTTACTCTCCAACAGGGAAGGAACACCAGAATTAAATAAATCATGCATGTCCTTACTCTCCATCAGGGAAAGAACACCAGAATTCAATAAACCATGCATGTCCTTACTCTCCATCAGGGAAGGGACACCAGAATTCAATAAATCATGCATGTCCTTACTCTCCATCAGGGAAGGAACACTAGAATTCACTAAATCATGCATGTCCTTACTCTCCATCAGGGATGGAACACCAGAATTCAATAAATCATGCATGTCCCTACTCTCCATCAGAGAAGGAACACCAGAATTCAATAAATCATGCATGTCCTTACTCTCCATCAGGGAAGGAACACCACAATTCAATAAATCATGCATGTCCTTACTCCCCATCAGGGACAGAACACCACAATTCAATAAATCATGCATGTCCTTACTCTACATCACAGAAGGAACACCAGAATTCAATAAAGCATGCATGTCCTTACTCTCCAACAGGGAAGGAACACCAGAATTCAATAAATCATGCAAGTCCTTACTCTCCATCAGGGAGGGAACACCAGAATTCAATAAATCATGCACGTCCTTACTCTCCATCAGGGAAGGAACACCAGAATTTAATGAATCATGCATGTCCTTACTCTCCATCAGGGAAGGAACACCAGAATTCAATAACTCATGCATGTCCTTACTCTCCATCAGGGAAGGAACACCAGAATTCAATAAATCACGCATGTCCTAACTCTCCATCAGAGAGGAAACACCAGAATTCAATAAATCATGCATGTCCTTACTCTCCATCAGGGAAGGAACACCAGATTTCACTAAATCATGCATGTCCTTACTCTCCCTCAGGGAAGGAACACCACAATTCAATAAATCATACATGTCCTTACTCTCCATCAGGGAAGGGACACCAGAATTCAATAAATCGTGCACGTCCTTACTCTCCTTCAGGGAGGGAATGTCAGAATTCAATAAATCATGCATGTCCTTACTCTCCATCAGGGAAGGAACACCAGAATTCAATAAATCATGCATGTCCTTACTCTCCATCAGGGAAGGAATGCCAGAATTCAATAAATCATGCATGTCCTTACTCTCCATCAGGAAGGAATGCCAGAATTCAATAAATCATGCATGTCCTTACTCTCCATCAGGGAAGGAATGCCAAAATTCAATGAATCATGCATGTCCTTCAATGAATCATGCATGTCCTTACTCTCCATCAGGGAAGGGACACCAGAATTCAATGAATCATGCATGTCCTTACTCTCCATCAGGGAAGGAACACCAGGATTCAATAAATCATGCATGTCCTTACTCTCCCAATCAGGAAAGGAACACCAGAATTCAATAAATCATGCATGTCCTTACTCTCCCCATCAGGGAAGGAACACCAGAATTCAATAAATCATTCATGTCCTTACTCTCCATCAGGGAAGGAACACCAGAATTCAATAAACCATGCATGTCCTTACTCTCCATCAGGGAAGGAACACCAGAATTCAATAAATCATGCATGTCCTTACTCTCCATCAGGGAAGGAACACCAGAATTCAATAACTCATGCATGTCCTTACTCTCCATCAGGGAAGGAACACCAGAATTCAATAAATCACGCATGTCCTAACTCTCCATCAGAGAGGAAACATCAGAATTCAATAAATCATGCATGTCCTTACTCTCCCTCAGGGAAGGAACACCACAATTCAATAAATCATGCATGTCCTTACTCTCCCTCAGGGAAGGAACACCAGAATTCAATAAATCATACATGTCCTTACTCTCCATCAGGGAAGGAACACCACAATTCAATAAATCATGCATGTCCTTACTCTGCATCAGGGAAGGAACCCCACAATTCAATAAATCATGCATGTCCTTACTCTCCAACAGGGAAGGAACACCAGAATTAAATAAATCATGCATGTCCTTACTCTCCATCAGGGAAAGAACACCAGAATTCAATAAATCATGCATGTCCTTACTCTCCATCAGGGAAGGAACACCAGAATTCAATAAATCATGCATGTCCTTACTCTCCATCAGAGAAGGAACACCAGAATTCAATAAATCATGCATGTCCTTACTCTCCATCAGGGAAGGAACACCACAATTCAATAAATCATGCATGTCCTTACTCCCCATCAGGGACAGAACACCACAATTCAATAAATCATGCATGTCCTTACTCTACATCACAGAAGGAACACCAGAATTCAATAAAGCATGCATGTCCTTACTCTCCAACAGGGAAGGAACACCAGAATTCAATAAATCATGCAAGTCCTTACTCTCCATCAGGGAGGGAACACCAGAATTCAATAAATCATGCACGTCCTTACTCTCCATCAGGGAAGGAACACCAGAATTTAATGAATCATGCATGTCCTTACTCTCCATCAGAGAAGGAACACCAGAACTCAATAAATCATGCATGTCCTTACTCTCCATCAGGGAAGGAACACCAGAATTCAATAAATCATGCATGTCCTTACTCTCCATCAGGGAAGAAACACCAGAAATTCACTAAATCATGCATGTCCTTACTCTCCATCAGGGAAGGAACAACAGAATTCAATAAATCATGCATGTCCTTACTCTCCATCAGGGAAGGAACACCAGAATTCAATAAATATTGCATGTCCTTACTCTCCATCAGGGAAGGAACACCAGAATTCAATAAATCATGCATGTCCTTACTCTCCATCAGGGAAGGAACAACAGAATTCAATAAATCATGCATGTCCTTACTCTCCATCAGGGAAGGAACACCAGAATTCAATAAATATTGCATGTCCTTACTCTCCATTAGAGAAGGAACACCAGCAATGTTAGCTTTAATGGCCTCCAAAGTATGCTGCTGATACTTAAGCATATGAAACAGACAATTAACAGACCCATTAGCCAGGGTGGAAGAAGTATAAACCTTTTTACCCCATCTATCCAAGGCCCTAGATTCCCTGTCAGAAGGAACAGGATTTTTAGCAACCATGGCTTTAACACCTTTAAGGCCCTGAGAAATAATTTGTGTATCAGCAGTAGAATTCTTGAAAAGGAACTGAGAATCAGGAACTCTATAATACCTGTCAGGCTTTCTGGGAGCAGGAGGAACAGAATTAGGAGTTGAATTCTCCATGAAAACATCATCAACTTCCAAAACTGGAGGGATAGCTAAAAGCTTATGCTGTGGCAAATCCAGGAATTCCCTAATCCGTTTCTTAGACAGTTATTAACTTTCTCTGACATTCGTTAAAGCAAGAAAGAGGGTCCCCAATGGGTTACTTATCTGAGGATGTCTTCAACTAAGCAGTCGGAATACAAAAAGAAGGTACTCAGCTGACCGGCACTCATGCAAAATGCTTCTGCTTCAGGCTCCGTGGCAAGAAAGTCTGAGGAAATTACTTCAGCTACCTTCCTTTGTACCAGACATCCTGATGTCAGGCTTAAACAGAAGGCAGCCAACGTCATACACCAAGGACTTTGGTATTCTGGCAGACTGTGGGCTACCGGGAGCAAGATAACCCCATTTTGTTAGGACTGAAAACAGTGAAACATGCTACTTCTACTACTATTGTCTGAGCTGATTAATATACAGTGATAAACTAGAGATATATGGACTGAAAATCTTCCACACACAGAAGTTTCTTGCACTGTTTTGCTTTTGGACCCACTATACTTGTTTAGTGGGTTGTTTTGAGACTTTAGGGATACCACGGTGATTACTTGAATCTGCAGACCACAATCGCACTTTCCCTTTCTAGCTGTCATCTAACAAAGTACCAAACAGCAATACAATCAATAAAATAAATAAAGGTTTCCCAACAGGACACTCGCCTGAACCAGTAAAGGCCAACGATACCAATGACTACAGACAGGCTGATGGCATTTGGAATAGCGGTGAGACAGTCTGCGATTTTATGCTCATACGCCCACTTATTTACCCATAAACCTGTGGGCTTGGGTCATACATCACAGCTCTATGGAAGGCTCAGACTTTGTTATCCCGGCCAGATGTACAGGTTATCTGGTAAGATAACCAAACAGTTTGTAAAACTGTGACAGTGATCTAAGGAAGTACATTAGTCCCTCCATACTTGTTTAGAATTTTACAGATTTTAGATATTTATATGGTTTTAATCTTTGCACTTGCACCTTAACAGTACACAAAGTATATTCAGTGTAATGAATATGGTTGTCCACTTGGGGGTAATGTTTCATATTATTTATACAAAGAATGAGGTTTTAGCATTATATTTTATAATGATTTTAAAGTTGATGATGATTCATTAAAAACGTGAACCTTGTTGGGATTGACAGTTTGGTGATGGGCATTTTCTGATAAGCTATAAATGGATTATTTGCTTCTTCTTAGTGGGAGAAATCCATGTTACATTTATTGCGATTGCCAACATTTACGAAGGGTATGTTGACATATTAATGAGGTTGATTAACTAAAGCTATTGGTCTATTCAAATGTTAATTGTCTGTATAAAAGCAATGTAATTAAGTCTTTTGTTTGTCTGATGAAGTCTGTGTCAACTGATGAAAAATGTGGTGATTCATTAAGCGTTTAACGTTATATGTTGTTTTATACACAATAAAATACTTTAAAAACTGTTAGAGAGTCCGGAGGTTACTTCCCTTCAACTGTGCGTTTTTGTGGTTACCACTGTTATAAATAAACTACTTACACGGCAAACCAACTGCTGGTGAGTTGTTGTCAGATCCAGAGCAAAATACAAAATGCTATCCTTACTTTCTGAGATAGCCCTTAAATTGATAATGCACATTACTGCTGAGTCACTTCAGATTACATCATTCTTGTTACCTCTACTTAAATTCCCAGGCTCACAAAACTTAAAATTTAACATTTCTTTTTGTAATCTGCACCAGCCAGGAAGTCACAGCAATAAAAGACACTTTACATATGAAACATAGTAATTATCTCTGTCTTAAAACAACAGAAAGAATTTCTAGCTGCAGACATCCTGTCTCTAAGCTTGAAATCACACACAGTTGTAAAATACTTTACTTATCAGTTTTCTTTCAGCAGGGTGCACTGTGAACACAGTTGTAAAATCCTTTACCTAGCAGTTTTCTTCCAGCAGGGTGCACTGTGTTTACAGTTTGAAGCTCAGAACATAACACAGTTTTCTTACATCTGTGAAACAAGCCTGTGGATCATATTAATATATAATATTTACAAGGACATATAATTATTTACTAAATTCTATCTAGATAGGCTGGCAGCCATCACTGACCCCCATACCCCCCCCCCCCCAGGACAGCTAAAGCTAGTTTTTCAAGTGGCCCTTGAGAAACATTGCTTGGGAGGGTTAGGTCTATCTGGATATACCTTACCTCATTCCCTGTCTTGACAGCACATCTGCATTGGCATTGCTACTCCCACTGCGATGCTTGACATATATGCTTGCAACCCTATGATCCACCTTAGTAACTTGGCATTTTGCTGGCTGGCTCTGTGTAACCATGTTAGGGGGTTGTGATCTGTAACTACAGTGAATTTCCTTTCATACAGATAAGGCTGAAGTTTCTGCAGTGTCCACACTATGGCTGGACATTCTTTTTCTACAGCTGCATAGCATTTCTCAATGAGTTGAAGCCTACAACTGAGATAAACCATTGGGTGCTCTTCTCCCTCTGAAGAAATCTGGCTAAGTACAGCCCCCACCCCATGGTTCAAAGCATCTACCTGCACAACAAATTCTTTGTGGTAATCTGGACTGGTTAACACAGGATCCTCCCAAAGTTTCTTTAAGCTTCTGGAATACCTGCTCACAGGCTAGGGTCCACACTACCTTATCTGGCCTGTTTTTCCTTATCAGGTCTGTGAGGGGGGCAGCTATGGTACTATAACTGGGGACACACATTCTGTAGTACCATGCTGTCCCTAAAATGCCCTCACCTCCTTTTTGGTAACAGGTGCAGGCCATGCCTGAATGGCTTCCAGTTTGGCAGGTCCTGGCCTTATCTTACCACTCCCTACTCTATGTCTCAGGTAGGAGATCTTTGTCATATCCACCTGACATTTGCTGGGGTTAATGGTCAACCCTACCCTCTGTAGTCTGCCCAGCACCTCCCTGACATGCTGAAGGTACTCTTGCCAGGAATGGCTGTAGACAGGAATATCATCTAGGTAAGCAAGGGCAAACCTTCCTGCTCCTGCTAGGATATGATCTACCAGCCTCTGGAAAGTCACTGGGGCATTTTTCATCCCAAAGGTCATCTTTGTGAACTCATACAAGCCAAAAGGAATCACAAAGGCTTACCTCTCTCTCTAGCACTGGGAGTCAAGGACCTGCCAGTAACCCTTGGTAAGATCAATGGTGGTAAGATACTTAGCCCCACCCAGCTGCTCTAGGGCTTCATCTGTCCTAGGCATGGGGTAAGCATCTGACTCTGACTATTTAATTTCCTGTAGTCCACATAGAACCTGGTGCTGCCATCCTTCTTTGGCACCAGCACCACTGGGGAGGCCCAGGGACTGTTGGACTCATGAATTACTGCTAGTTCCAACATTTCCTGTATCTCCTCCCTCAGAGTCTGTTTGACTCTCTCAGGCACCCTGTAAAGGGCCTGACTAATAGGCCTTTAGGGTCCTGTACCCACCTGGTGTTGCACCATGTGGGTGCACCCTGGTTTCCCAGTGAACATGCCCCCAAACTCCTGTAACACTGCTCGGATTTCTCGAACCTGGGTAGGGGACAGCTGCTGGGACATTGCTACCCCTTCCACTGAAGTATCAATCCAAGCCTCACTGAGATCAGTCACCAGATCTCCTTCCGACTTCTCCTGCAATCCACTGCAAATACTTAACACAAGGGCCTCCCTATCATGGTAAGGTTTCATCATGTTAACATGGTGCAATTTGTGCTCCTGCCTCCTGCTTAGCAGTTCTACCATGACTTAACATCACTGACCTTCCTTACTACCTTGTAGGGACCTTCCAAGCTGCCTGCAGCTTGTTGTGTCTGACAGAAATGAGAACCATTGCCTGCTGCCCTACAGCATGCTCTCTAGCTCAAGCATTCCTGTCATACCAGACCTTTTTCTGTTGTTGGGCTTCTGCCAGGTTCTCCTGGGCCAACCCCATGAGTTCCCTGAGCCTTGTCCTGAGGTTTAGGACATATGCTACAACAGACTCCTTGTGGGTTTCACACTCACCCTCCCACTCATCCCAAATAAATCTAGAGGCCCTCTCACCCTATGCCCACACAGCAACTCAAAGGATGAAAAATCTGTGGATTCCTGGGGAACTTCTCTGTAAGCAAACAGATGGGGCAAATATTTGTCCCACTCCCTCTTAAAATGGTCTGCAAATGCCCATAGCATGGACTTGAGTGCAGTGTTTAACCTCTCAACAAGACCATTAGTCTGGGAATGGTAGGGGGTGGTCTTTAAGTGCTTCACCCCACAGTACTTCCACAGACAAACCCAGCAGGTCTAATATGAAATTAGCACCTCTGTCGGTCAGTATTTCTTTTGGGAAACTTACCCTGCTGAAAATCTCTAACAAACCATTTGCCACCTTTTCTGCCTCAATGAAGGACAAAGCCACTGCCTCGGGGTATCTTGTAGCATAATCTACTACCACTAGGATATACTTTTTCCCTGTGGAACTTTGGGTACTCAGAGGCCCCACTTATATCAATAGCTACCCTCTGAAATGGCTCCTCAATCATAGGCAAAGGCATAAAAGGAGCCTTCACCTCGTCTCCTGCCTTGCTTACCTTTTGGCACTGCTCACAGGTCCTGCAGTACACTGTTACATCTCTGGAAATTCCAGGCCAATAGAGGTTCTGCATAATACATTTCTTTGTACATTTTATGCCCATATGACCTGTAAAGGGAATATCATGGGCTATGGCTAGAAATGTCAGATGGTAGGTTCAATGCACTACCAACTGTTGTATCCTCTCATGTTCTATACCTCCCTCAGGGGTCCACTCTCTGTATAGTAACCCTTTATCCCAGTATACAGAATCCCCCTTCCCTTGAAAATCAGGTGTCTCACTAGCTACTTCTCTCAGGCCTTGTAATGTAGGGTCTGACAGCTGAGACTGCCTCAACTCTCTCTTTGTAACCCTTCCCAGCTCCCTTTCTTCAGGGAGTCTGGCATCCTCTTACAGTGGTGCCTCACTGTCAGCCTGGGTACTACTACTCACCTCTGCCCTTGCAGTCACTCTACCCAAAGGAACATCAGTACCCACAAGCAGTTGTGGCTCACCTTCAGTCTCTCTGCTACAGGGTAGCCCCCGCCCTGAAGTAACCACCTCACCAGTCCTGGCTGCAAGTATGTGGTCTGACTGGGTCTCCCCAAGGCTACCAGACCCACATGCTTGTCTCCAAGCCTGACTGCATGTAACTGCATGAGCACATAGTACTGCATTCTCAAAATCATTCCCTATCAGGATATCTGTAGGGATATCCTCAAACACACCTACTTGCTGGCTTCTTTTTCCACCCTCCCAGTCAAGGTGAACCCTAGCCAAAGGTATTTGGACTGGGGTCCTCCTAAAGCTCTGACTGGAGTAGACTGCCCAGGTAAGTAGTGTTCCTCTGTAACCATTGCAGGCTTCACAATGGTTATGTCAGAGGGTGTGTCTCTCTTAGCAATGGTCTCTTTGCCATTCACTACGATAGGATATAACCTCTTGTGGTAGTTTGGTACCCTTGTTGTCTCAAGATGACCTACTGTCGGCACCTTGTCATTCCCACTTACTGGCTCTCCCACCTTTTGTTCCTCACCTTGCCTCCGTGGGCATCGACATGCCACATGGCCCCACTGGATGCATTTTAAAACCCCCTAGGTCCTGGACATATACCTGGACTAGTGGCTTCCCCTGCTACTGGCAGATTCTGTTGGGGCAGTCTGGGCTGCCCACCATGGGTTCTTCTTAAACCCATGAGCAGCACTGGGTGTCCCTTTACTATGCAGTGATGCCCTGCTTGCTAGGTATAGGTGTCCCTTCTTCCCCAACTTATCTACAGTAGAGCATTGTCTATCAGCTAACCAGATCCTCATGTCCTCAGGCAAAGTGCTAAGGGCTTGCTCCCTTGCCAAAAGATCTGCCAGCCCTTTAAAAGTGGTGACCTGACATCCACTCACCCATCTATGAAAATAAGTGCTCAGTTCAGCAACATATTCACACACACACACACACACACACACACACACACACACACACACACACACACACACACACACACACACACACACACACACACACACTTTCATCTGCCTTGTGTCTATGCTCACAAAACTTTTCCCTACAAGTTTCAGGTGTTAGCTTAAAAAATCCTAGCAAACAAATTTTACAATATTACAGTTTAAAAAAATCATTGACAGACAGTTTTGACAAAATATTTACAACTTTACCATGGAGTAAGGTGGTCAGGAACTGTGCCCAGAGCCTTTGGGCAACATCATACTGTTTACATATGAAACTATCAAAATTATCACCCTCTGAATACTGTGGATAAAATTTACTGACCTTTTGTCCTTCTGGTGTCCAGTTACTCCCTTTTGAACCATTACCTGCATGACTCTGGTGAAGAGTCAGCATCTCCTTTTCATGTTGCCTCTGCCTCTCCTCCTCAGCTTCCAGGTGTAGCAGTTTCTCATTCTCCTCAGCCTGCAGACATCACATTTTCTCACTTTCCTCACTCTCTAGATACCTCAGTCTCTCTGCTGCTTCTATTTCCAAATGCTTGGCCTCCAACTCAAGTCTCTTTAGCTCCAGGTGGATTTTTAAGTCCTCTGTAGAAAGGTTGAGCTGGCCATTCTCTGAGTGTTGTACATCTCCACGGCCAGTCTGATCATCCTCTGGGTTGCTATTCTTGGCTGCAGCTGTGACTAAAGCTGCAATCATGTCTGCTTTAGTCAGGTTTCCATGCACCAGTCCTTTAGCCTGGCACATCTCAGCCAACTGGCTTCTTGTTAGCTTGCCATACTCCTCTGCTGACGTGCTTGCCTGCTCTCCCTAACTATGCTAACACAAGAAATAAAACAATTGTGATCTGAACTCTGAATGTTCACCGCACAGATGATTTAGAGTACAAAAACACCTTCAGTGATCACTGTACACAACCTACAGAAATTCACTATCCACACCATTACAAGCCAATTAATATTTGATGTGGATATCTCACCACTATCAACCAATTAATACTTGATGTGGATATCCCACAACTGCCAAACAATTAATATGATGCACCCGTACACTGGTCCAGTAATCAAGAAGCCTCAATCCTTACCACTAGCACCAGTGAGGGGCATACACATTGGGAGGATAACAAGTACACACACACAGTAAAGTACAATTTCCCTTAAGAGCACACAGAGATCACAGTCAGTCTGGGGCTGTTTTCTCCCTTTCTCTCCAGATCCCCAATCAGACTCCCCACTGGCACAGCTATAGGGTTCATATCTCAACTGACTGGTCAAGCCAAAACCTCCAGCACCCTCTCTGTCCAACCAGTGATTCATGTCCTTGCCCAAGTAGCTGACACACGCACACGCACACACACACACACACACACACACACACACGCACACACACACACACACACACACACACACTTACTTTGAGATTTGAGTTATATACAAATGCACAGACACTCCTGGGGAAGGCTGGCACAGGTTCTTCAGTTATGCCCTCTTCTGCCCAGACTATATGGTAATACCAACTGTCACCAACCACTACTACAAGCTACTATAAAGGCCCTTACCAAAGGGTGTCCAGTTCCACTGTGCAATGTTATTATCCAATTGGTGTGACTGAGACCTGAAGGCTATTTAGGAGTGGCTTATACAGTATCACCAAATACATGCAAGTACTCTATGAGCTTAAATTATCTCTACACAAAACAGCCACAGTTAAAATGTTTAAATATATTTAATAATAAAAGCACAAGACAATACTCATTAATTCAACACAGTGATAAGAGAGAGTTCAGAAATCACAGGAAATACTTTAAAACAATATTGTAGGACAGTTTGACATAAATATAGAAAACAGACTAATCTGGCTATATTCATATATATTTCTAAGAGAAATCACTGTTCTAAATAGGCTAGTTACACAGCAAAGCAAGTGCTGGTGAGTTGTTGTCAGATCCAGAGCAAAATACAAAATGCTATCCTTACTTTCTGAGATAACCCTTAAATTGATAATACACATTACTGCTGTGTCATTTCAGATTACATCATTCTTGTTACCTCTACTTAAGTTCCCAGACTCACAGAACTTAAAATTTAACATTTCTTTTTGTAATCTGCATCTGCCAAGAAGTCACAGCAATAAAAGACACTTTACATGTGAAACCTAGTAATTATCTCTGTCTTACAACAACAGAAAGAATTTCTAGCTGCAGACATCCTGTCTCCGAGCTTGAGCTCAAACACAGTTGTAAAATCCTTTATTTATCATCTTTCTTCTACCAGGGTGCACTGTGGTTACATTTTTGAAGCTCAGTACATAACAGTTTTCTTACATTTGTGAAACCAGCCTGTGGATCATATTAATATGTACAAGGACATAGAATTATTTACAAAATTCTATCTAGCTAGGCTGGCAGTCTTCACACCTTCTCTAATGATTCTTAACAGCTAGATATAGACTTTGCACAGATCAGCAACTTGTCAAATTAAGGAGAGATGTGAATGCCAGGAGTGCAACAGTGGGCCACTACTGAAGCAAGGCATTTGGGAAACACATGAGGTGCAGTAGATGGCCTAAAGGACAATACAGAGAACATTTTGTGAACCAGTCACAACAAATCTCAGATATCACCTAAAGCAATGAGCAATGGAGATATAAGGATACCCATTCTTAAAGTCCAGTGTCACCATGAAGCAGTGGTCTGGTAAGAGAAAGCACTGTCTGCAAGGGGAACATCCTGAACTTGGGGACCTTGACAAAAGTGTTCAGAAAGGATGGGTCCAACACTGGTCTCCATGACAACTTGTTTTTGGGAACCAGGAATATTCTGGAGCAGAAACTTTTTATTATTTCCAAAGAAGGGAGTGGTTCTATGACCCCCGCGTCCTACATTTGCCAGAGTACAGCAAGAAATAAAGTGGCCCAGCAGAAGGAATAAAGTCTGGCTCAGCAGATGAGGGAAAACCCCCTTGAATGTTGGCGGATATCCTTTCTATTGCCACCTGTAATCTCTGCCAGTGAAGTTGAGCACACATTTGTCAAAAAACACTGACAGCCAGGCCACCTTGTTGAGAGCTAACTTTAAAGATGGAGCACCTGGAGGGTGACTTGAGAAAGAGGGTGCTGTGCCTTGGCATAGTCATAGGTTAGAAGGAGGGGGGTTCTCCTTTTTGGAAAAGGAACCCCTCTTGTAAAGTTTGGTGGTATTCTCATCCTGTCATTTCCTTTTGGTGCCTTGTTTTTTTTTTTTTTTGTTTGGCTGGCTGGCTCATCAGTTTGTTAGGCCACTGAAAATTATCCTGATTACTGGAGGGGAAACTTGGGAATATGGAACATTTTTGACACACTTTGCATTAGTTTACCTCCATCTTCCCAGTGTTTAAGAATTTGATTTGCCATTGTACCAAACATACGATCAGCACCAACTGGTGCATTCATAATCTCATTTTTTGACTCATCAGAAAAGTTTTGGCTGTGCAACCAAACATACCTCCTTATCACCACTGTGACTGCATTTCCAGAAACAGTATTGGTCTCCTCCACGGCACACTTTAAGGTGCGTTTATACACTTGAGAAACATCAGAAACAATATCCTTGATAGAGATTTTACTCAGGAGATAGTGATGCAGCAAACTCGCCAAAAATATACACATGCCTCAACACAAACTTCCAAATAAAACACTGGTAGTTAAACACCATAAAAGCTACCACATTGGACTTTGCCAGCTTTTATCCCTGAGATTCTAGCCACTTGCCTAATTCATCTGAAAGGAATGGATTGGAAGAAGACAGTCTTTTTATTGGAAGTGATCACTGGGACACAGAAGCAGGGTCTGCAGACAAGGGGGCTTGGAGATAAGGCATGGCCAAGCACACCCTGAATTTCTTAAGCACTTGTTTTAGACAGACTCATTTGAAGAAATGCAAGCTTTCTTAAAAAAACTCCTCCAATGCTGGGAAGGTTAACACGTCTGGGGTCTCATCCTCCAAAAGATCATGAACCCTGCTGATCTTGGGGGCAGCAAATAATTACACCCATTTGAATACATCCATAAATCTAGCCAGCATTTGTGAAAAACAAAATATCTGTTTGGATTTTTGAACTTGTTCAGAGTGGAAAATGACCGATCAGACTCTGACAGTTCTGAAACCTCAGACTCCAGATGCCCTTCAAAATCAGGGACCCTGGATGGTTGAATGGGGGTAGGAGTGCCAGCATTACTCAAAGTACAGTTGTGTACACTTACCATAAATGTAGATGTTCGAGTGTATTCACTGTTGCAGTCATTACATTTGGGTAATCTGCTGGCAGGTTGCCCTCAATCAGCCTGAATAACAGTCTTGAGTCCTGCATCAGTTGCTGTCTCTTCTTCCATGACGTCAAGTCGTCAAGGGTATAAAACATGCAGCCGATGCCATTTTAATCAGTTTTTCTTGCCCCAGATGTCAGGTGCCCCCCAAATGGGGAGCAAAAAAAAAAAAAAAAAAAAATATATATATATATATATATATATATATATATACATACACACGTAATTTGGAACACAAAAAATATACCTCCAACTAAACGCAAATACACCACAAAGGCTTTTGAGCATAGTGAAGGAAAGAAGAGTTATAATAAGAGAGAAGAAAGTGGGCTGGTGGGTGGGTGACCAGGACTGCAACAGTGAATACACTGGAACATCTACATTTATGGTAAGTGTACACAACTGTACTATGTTCTTCGTGTTTCACTGTTGCAGTCATCACGTTTGGGTTGATTCCCAAAGCTAAGGATGGGAGGATGGAACTAAACAGCATTAGGAGCAGCTATAAGGCCCTGCAGGACTGCAGTGGCAAAGCCTGCCCTGGATTTAGAAAAGACAGGTAAATGGTAATGTTTGGTGAACGTATGAACTGAGCTCCAAGTAGCAGCTTCTAGAATGTCTCTGGTAGGAACTCCTCTGAGAAAAGCTGCAGAAGTAGATGCAGCCCTGGTGGAATGGGATCAGATCCCCTTGGGGACAGGTTTACCATGGTGCATGTAGCAAAAATGAGTACAATGGCTTATCCATTTTGAAATAGTCTGCTTTGAAATAGCCTTTCCCTCTGCCCCTGCAGCAAATGCCACCAGCAGTTGCTCAGATTTTCTTAGAGATTTTGCTCTGTTTAAATAGAATCTTAGTTGTTTGGGTACATCCAATGAATGCAGAATCCACTCTCCCTTGTTCTGTGGATTTGGGAAAAAAGTTGGCAGATGAATGGTCTGATTAAGAGCTACACTGGATACCACCTTAGGCATAAAGGATGGATTGGTCCTGAGGGCCACCCTGTCCGGATAAAAAATAATGAAAGGCTCCGCTGCCATGAGAGCCTGTAGTTTTGAAACCCTTCTAGCTGAAGTGACTGCCAAAAGAAAAGCTCTCTTCCAAGAGAGAGATTTTATGTCTGCAGTAGCAGCTGGTTCAAAAGGAAGTAGGGTGAGTTTTTTTAACACAAACTTGAGGTCCCATGCAGGAGTTGGAGCTCTCCTGGGAGGTCTCAAATATTTGGCCCCTCTGAGGTAATGCTTTAGCAGGGGATGAGAAAAGAGAGGAGGCTCTGTGTTGTAATGAGCCTAAATGGCAGAGGCATGCATTTTTATAGAAGAAAACGATTGGCCCTTGTGAAGCATCTCAGTTAAATATTGCAGAATCTGAGGAATATTGGGCATTGCTGTGTTTATTCCTTGTGGTTGGTTCCAGGCATAGAATCTTTTCCATTTATCAGCATAAGATTTTCTAGTACTAGGCCTTCTAGCCTCCACAATGACATCCATCACAGGTTTACTGAGAGATGTGACTGGTGAAATTAGTTGATTAGCCATGCTGCAAGATTCAGAGTTTGGAGCTGAGTGTGCAGAATTTGATAGTTCTGCTGAAGCAGGTACCACTGAGGAAGGTGTGACATATTGCGTAGAAGTGGGTACCAGTGCTGGTGAGGCCAGTCTGGAGCAATTAGAATCATTTTTGGTTTTTCCTGTCTGACTTTTAGTAAAACCTTGGAGAGCAGAGGCAGAGGGGGAAAGACACATAGAATGATAGGTTTTTTCAGCTGAAGGATACAGCATCCACTTTCCATGCTTTTTTGTGATGAGTTCTTGTGCAGAATTTGTCCAACTGATAGTTTTGGGGAGAGGCAAAAAGATCCATGTCTGGGCTCCCCCATCTTTGTGTCAACATGCTGAAGATTTGTGGATCCAGTTTCCATTCGTGTGGGTCCATAAGATTTCTGCTTAGTTCGTCTGCCAGAGTATTTTGCTTTCCTGGCAGGAATTGAGCATGTAGATGTATTTGGTAAGTCAAGGCTGTGTTCCACAAAGCCATGGCTAGTCTGCAGAGGGGGTAGGAGTGGGTACCCCCCTGCTTGTTTATGTACCACATAACTGTGTTGTCCGTCTTTATCAGTAGTTGTCCTGGATGACGAAAGTCCTTGAAGGCCGTCAGAGCATTCTGTACAGCTAGCATTTCTTTTTGGTTGATATGTAGGTGCATTTGATTTGGGCTCCATTCGGCCTGAATGCATCTCCCTGCCAGATGGGCCCCCCAAGCATAATCTGATGCGTCTGTAGTCGGGGTTTGTGTGGCAAGGGGTGGAATGAATGACAGTCCCTTGTTTTGGTGATAGGCTTCTGCCCACCATAGGAACTCCTGTTGCAGGCAAGGAGGAATCATTGTTTCCAGGCTGTGAACAATGTTGACCCCATAAGCTTTTTAGGTACCACTGACGTTTCCTCATATGCAGTCTTGCATATGGAATTAGTAGAATGCAGGAAGCCATGAACCCCAAGGCCTGCAGAATTTGTCTTGCAGATAGCTGGGTTTTTGTGGCCACTTGTTTGAAGTATGTTATCAATTGAATTTGTTTGTCTGGCATGAGGTAAGTCATCTGGGCGGTTGTATTCAAGCTTGCACCCAGGAATGTAATTATTTGAGAGGGAACCAGTTGTGATTTTTTTTTGTTTATGGTGTACCGTAGGCATGTTAGAAGCCTTTTCACAAACACCAGATGTTGTAGAAGAGTGTCCTTGTTTTCTGCCTGAATTAGACAATCATCCAGATAAGAATAAATTTAAATATATCTTTGTCTGCAAAATGCAATTACTGGTGCCAGGCAATTTGTGAAGACCCCGGGCACAGTAGATAAGCCAAAGGGCAGTGTAGAGAACTGGTAATGCAAAAAGCCTGCTTTGAAGCAAAGGTATCTTCTGCAAGATTCCCTGATTGGGATATGCAGGTAAGCCTCTTTTAAGTCTAGAGTTATCAATCAGGTATCCTTGCCCAGCATAGGCAGCAACTGTTGTAGAGTCAGCATCTTGAATTTTGGAATGTCCAGGAAAGTATTTAAAATGGATAAGTCCAGAATTGGACGCCATGAGTTGTCTTTTCTGGGTACCAGGAAAAGTCCTGAATAAAAACCTTGTCCTTTTTCCTTTTCTGGTACTGGTTGAATAGCTCCCATATCCATGAGGGACAGAACTTGTTTCTGGGCCTCTGCCCACTGATTTTGAGGCAGATCTGGCCATCCGTTTGGAATTGGCAACGTGTGGAAATGAAATCTGTATCCCTGGGATACTATATTTAAGACCCACTTGTCCTGGGTACTTAGATGCCAATTTTGTGCATGAAGTGCTATTTCCCCCCCAAAGAGGCTGCCAAAAGGTAAGTGCTTGGAAATGGCAGAGGAAAGTCACTGAGACTGTTTACCATGGGGGGGCTTGCTACTTCCAGATTTGGAGGTGAAGGCACCCCATTGTTTTGTTCTATAAGTTCCTTGTGACTGTAACCTGGAGCCTTTGGAGCATCTGGGTTTGACCTGAGCGACTCTGATGGGTACTGGAAAGGACCAATTCTTAGTAGGGCCAGTGCCTACTGAACCTGGGCTGTACTTGTAAGAAATCCTTTACAGTTTGCATAGATTTAGCTTTGTCTTCCATCTTTTTCAAAACTTCTTCTGCCTTATCACCAAATAGACTGTCCTGTTGTAAAGGGACATCCAACAATTTTGCTTTAACATGATCAGGCAGATTTTGCTCCTTGAGCCAGGCATGCCTTCTTATCACAGATCCAGTTACAGCGGCCCTGCAAGAGGCCTCCAAGGAATCAAAAAGTACAGTTTTGTACCTACCATAAATGTAGATGTCCGATAGATATGCAACTGCAGTCATAACATATGGGTTGTCCTGCCTCAGGCAGCCCTCGGTCGGCCGGATTCCAAAGTCTGGGTCTGGCGTCGGCTGGTGTCGCCTCCTCTCCGACGTCAGAATGGCTGGAGTATAAAGGCATCGGCTGACGCCATCTTCTTCAGTGTTTCTTGCCCCAGATGCCAGGTGCCCTCCTAGGAAGGCTAAATTTGGTGAATGGATAAAGAATTCCAGACATGCACAACAGTAATAAACAGATACACCATAGAGATACACCCAACTAATAGGAATAGGGGTAGTGGACCCATAAAGAAGGTTGCAGAGAGGTAGGAGGGTGGGAGAATCCAACTGCAGTTGCATATCTATCGGACATCTACATTTATGGTAGGTACAAAACTGTACTATGTCCTTCAAGAATGCAACTGCAGTCATAACATATGGGTTGAATACCATAGCCAAGCTGGGGGTGGTTGGAACTAAGAAAGTGATGGTGTAGCTAAAATGCCCTGCAGGACTGCGGAAGCAAAGCCTGCTCGGGATCTGGAGTATAAAGGCAGGTTGTAGTGCTTGGTAAATGTATGCACGGAGCTCCATGTAGCAGCCTCTAGAATGTCCTTTGTAGCCACTCCTCTTAGGAAAGCTGTGGATGTGGCTATAGCTCTGGTGGAGTGTGGCCTAATATTGGCTGGCACACCTTTTCCATGAAAGGAATAGCAGAATCTGATGCAGTGTCCAATCCATTTTGAAATTGCTTGGAGATTGCTTTTCCTTGTACTCCAGCAGCATAGGCTACAAGCAGTTGGTCAGACTTTCTGGTGGCCTTAGTTCTGTCCAAGTAGTAGCGTAGTTGCCTGTGTATGTCCAAAGTATGCAGCAGTGCTTCCCCCCTGTTTTGAGGATTGGGGAAGAAAGTAGGCAGGTGAATGGCTTGATTTAGAGACACCCTGGAAATTACTTTTGGCATGAATGAAGGATTGGTTCGTAGAGAGACTCTGTCCTGATGAAAAATGAGAAAAGGAGGTACTGCCATGAGTGCCTGTATCTCTGAGACTCTTCTTGCTGATGTGATTGCCAATAGGAAAACCGTTTTCCATGAGAGAAATTGCATTTCTGAAGTTGCTGCTGGTTCAATGGGAGGAAGAGTTAATTTTTCTAAGACGAAGTTGAGGTCCCATGCAGGTACTGGCGGTTTCCTGGGAGGTTTGATATTCTTTATCCCCCTTAGGAACTGTCTTAGCAAAGGATGTGAAAACACAGGTGGATCACAATTGTATTTTGCTGAGATTGCTGAGGCATGAATCTTTATGGAAGAATATGAGAGATCAGTATGAAACATTTCTGCCAAGTATTCCAATATCTGATGTATACTCAATACTGTTGTATCCTGACCCCTGCTAGCATTCCAGATGATGAATCTCTTCCACTTGGCTGAATAGGTTTTTCTGGTGGAAGGTCTGCGTGCTTCCAGTAAGATCTCTTGAACTTTTTTGGAAAGAGATATCGGAATGAGTTATGGTAACCTCCAGGCTGTCAGATGCAATGTTTTCAGGTTTTGATGAACCGTCCTGTAATTGTGTTGTGTTAGAAGCAGAGGCCATAGGGGCAGAGGCCACGGTTTGGTCCGAGTTATGCTCAACAGCAATGGGTACCAGTGCTGCCTTGGCCAGTCTGGAGCTAACAAAATGCCTGTTGGTTGTTCTGCTTTGATCTTCAGTATCACCTTGGTCAGCAGTGGTAGAGGAGGGAATGCATAAATTGTTAGGGACTTCCAGCTGAAGGAGAGAGCATCCGTTTTCCAGGCTAGAGGATGGTGGGTCTTTGTACAGAACTTTTCCAGGTGATGATTCATGTGAGAAGCAAAGAGATCTATGTCCGGTCTTCCCCATGTCCTTGTTATTTGTGAGAAAATGTGAGGATGCAGCATCCATTCGTGTGGATCCAAGAAATTTCTGCTCAGCTTGTCTGCCAGTACATTGTCCTTGCCTGGCACAAACTGGGATTGCAGATGTATCTTCAGACTTAGGGATTTTTCCCAGAGAATCATTGTTAGTCTGCAGAGGGATAAGAATGAGTGCCTCCTGCTTGTTTATATACCACATAACAGTGGTGTTTGTCTGTCCTTATTAGCAAATGTCCTTGTTGAAGTGATTTTTCGAAAGTCTCGATTGCATGTATCACTGCCAACATCTCTTTTGGTTTATGTGCAGATGCCTTTCCCTTGGTGTCCATTGACCTTGAATGCATCTGCCCTCCATGTGCACCCCCCATCCATGGTCTGAGGCGTCTGTTGTAATCATTTGACCTGCTTGAGGTTTGTTGAAAGACATGCCTTGACTTGCTTGAGCCCACCACAAAAATTCTCTTTGCAGACATGGAATGAGTGGGATTACGTCCTCTAGGCTTTGGCTGTGTTGGGACCATAAGCTTTTTAAGTACCATTGCAGCTTTCTCATATGAAGTCTTGCCAAAGGTATCAGAAGAATGCAAGATGCCATGAACCCCAGGGCCTGCAGGATTTTCCTTGCAGTCAGCTGGGAGAGCTTTGCTAGGCCTTTGAAGTACTCTGGTAACTGCTGTTGTTTTTCCTCTGTGAGATAAGCCATCTGTGTTGTGTCCAGTTTGGCTCCTAGGAAAATAATCTGTTGGGATGGCAGAAGTCTTGATTTCTGAATGTTGATTGTGTATCCCAAGGCCTGTAGTAATTGAATGACATAGTCCAAGTTTGCTATCAAGGTTTGCTTGTTGTCTGCTTGTATGAGGCAGTCGTCCAGGTAGGGGTATATTTGAATCCCCTGGAGTCTGCAGTGTGCCACTACTGATGCCAGGCATTTCGTGAATACTCTGGGCAGTAGATAAGCCAAACGGCAATGCTGAGACTTGATAATGCTCTGTCCCTGCAAGAAATCTGAGGTATCTTCTGCAGCTTTGTCTGATTGGGACATGCAGGTATGCCTCCTTGAGGTCCAGAGTGACCAGCCAAGACCCCTTGCCCAGCATGGGAAGGAGTTGCTGCAACGTCAGCATTTTGAACTTTGGCACAATGAGATAAGTATTTAGAGTAGACAAGTCCAGTATAGGTCTCCATTTGTTTTCCTTTCTTGGAACAAGGAACAGTCTTGAATAAAATCCCTGGCCTTGTTCCTGTGGAGGGACCTTTTCTATTGCTTTTATATTTAACAGCTTTGAAACTTGAATGAGTGCTTCTGCCCTTTGATGAAGTGGCAGGTTTGGCATGCCTTGTCTTATTGGTAAAGTATGGAAGTGGAATCTGTAACCTTTGTCTATTAAATCCAGAATCCAGTTGTCCTTGGTTAAGATATGCCAGTTTTTTGAGAATAAACTACTGAAGAAACTCTTAAACTGTTGAACCAACCAAAAGTGCCCGAACAAGCCAAGGATTCAAAATATAGTAACGCACTTTATTTCAAACAAATAAAACAGTGTTTTCACTCCTGCTAGTACAGAAGCTTCATCAGCAATAAGAGAGCACCAACTCACATTATTTAAAAACTTCTGAGTGACGTACTGTTGATGTCACTCCTAATTAAACAATTCAAGGCACATTTAAAACAATATACCTTAATAAAAACATTGTGTTTAAAAATGTGTTTAAAAAATCTTTGTAACAAAATAAAACCTAAAAAGTACAAGCAAACAAATTCAAGCTGGCAACCTTACACCAAAATAGGTGCAAGTGGCAAGTTGTGCACTAAGCCTTTGTGTAAGGGGCCTTTACTAAGGCGCTTTAACAAGGCAGTTCTAAATCAATACGTTAGTCTTAAAAAATATAGATAGCCTATTAAAAACTACCTCCTGAAACAGTACTAACATAATTCTTAAAAATAATGTAAAACTTATATCGTACATTATCAGTTACCTAAGATAACTTCTATACTTTAAAATAGAGGCAATATTACAATTGTCATTTAATCCCGGATAGGAAAAGGCATCTAGCTGTAATTGCCACTCTAGCTCACGGGTCTCTAAAATTAGGGATTGCGGGCCACCCCTAATATCAAACTTAACATTGTCAATACCCATGAATTTAAAGCTATGGCCACAGTTACTCAAAATGTGTTTAGAGAGGGCATTATCACTCCTCTTGTTCTTGATAGCATATAAGTGTTGGTAGATACGGTCCCTAAATCGCCGGTCCATTTTGCCAACATAAAATGCGTAACAGCATTCGCAAAAGGCCACATACACAATGGATTTAGTATTACAATTTATCTTGTGGTTAATGGCATATTTCCTCTTGCCAATACGAAAAGAATTACCTACACGTAAATGGGTACACCATTTACAACAACCACAAGTATATGTCCCTTTTTGTCTGGCCATAAAATCAGCTAGTTTATTTCTTTGTAACAAATCCTTGAGATTGTTGCCTCTTTTGAATGTGAATAAAGGGGTTATACCCAACCTTTCATGTAACCCAGTATTGGTGATAAAATACCAATTCTTACGAATAATTGAACACAAGGACCCAGAGTTCATATTAAAAGGAGAAGTGAAGCCAATAGAAAAGTTTTGCATATTACAAGCATTAGAAACTTCAACACTATTATCAGTAGTCAAAGTTAAACTCCCCAAAAGGCTAGATGGGTCACCACAATTCTCAACCAGAGATTGTTGCTCTTTAAGTGAAAGCAGGGGTAAATAGGTGCCATTCAACCGTTTGGATGACACTTCCCCTATTAAATCGAAGATAAGATCTTCAGGATACCCACGATTTAAAAACATGTCAGTCAACATTGAACATTCTTTGTCAAAGGCATCCTCTGTGCTGCACATATGGGCAGCCCTGACCAATTATTTGACAATAGAGCATTAGAATCTGCCTCCAAGGATGGCAACTTGTAAAATGCAGAAAAGAATTGCAATAAGTTGCCTTCCTAAAAATGGATGAGCAGAATCTGTTATTAGTAGTGTCTTTAATCAACTGAACATCAAGATAATCAATCTCAGAGGACGAAAAATGATGCGTAAATTTTAAGAAATCTGTTGAAGAGTTCATATGTGCTAACAGATTCAAGGCATCATCCTCACTCCCTTTAAACAGCACAAACACATCATCTAGAAAGCGGGTATAAATCCTAGAACACTCCACAAAGGTTGGATGGTTAAAAAGGTACTTGCTCTCCCAGTAAGCAACAAACATGTTGGCAACACTGCTGCCACATGGGGAACCCATTGCTATACCTTTCTTTTGAAGATAATAATTGTCTTCAAACATAAAAAAGTTGGAGGACAAGACTATATCGAGTAATACCGTAACCAGAAAAATATCATTGTTACATGCCCCACATTCCCGGAGCATGAGCTCAATCCATTCAACAGCCTCTTCATGTGGTATTGATGTGTAAAGATCAACCACATCGATGGTCAAAAAGTTGAGGCTGCTGTCGAAATGAGCTTCATTAATCAAGCTCAAAAAGGACCATGAATCCTTGCAGATTTGGGGAATAGTTTTCAAGTATTTACCAATAATACTATCGATCAAATGGGCACATGGATGTGTGATGGAACATCTACCGTCCACTAAAGCACGCATGGGTGGATCAGTAAGGCTCTTATGAATTTTAGGGATCCCAAACATAACAGGGACCCTGGGGTAGGAGATATCAATAAAGTTGTAGGTGTCAATGTTAATCCTTCCCTCAAGGTATAAATCCCTAAAGTAGCCTTTGATTTTGTTATAGGTGCTCGTTAATTCATTTAACGAGGAGTTTTCATAGGCTGATGAATCTAGAACCTGTAGCATTCTAGTGATGTATTCCGCCTTATTGAATATGACTAGGCCACCTCCCTTATCTGGTTTAATCACTCTAACAGCCATGCTACAAATTTTATTCAAAGCCATAAGCTGGTCGGGGGAGATGTTCCTGATGACCCCATCATCCCTGCCTTTTGTGAATAAGTGTCTAAAGTCCAATTCACATGCTTTCTCAAAGGTGTAAAGACTGGGGTGTAAGGGGAGTGTTGAAAGAACTTGTTAACTTCAAGTGAGGTGTGTCAACAGGCAGGTCATTGTTGAAAAAAACATTCAAATTGAGTTTACGCACAAAGAGTTTTAAGTCCATTAGCATTTTGGCCAGCCTGAATTTATGGTCTGGAACAAAGTTCAAGCCTTTAGCCAACAACTCGATTAGTTCCTCATCAACAGTGACTTCAGAAAAGTTATAAATAAAAAAGTCCCCTTTTAAATTAGACAAAACTGACGGGGTTTGCTTCACCTCAGATACACCACCTAATGAATTAACAATAGGTTCAATCAGTTCAAGTTCTTGTTCCTCTGATACCGATTGCCCTTCTTCCCTAAAAAAGGCTTCTGGTAGTTGTTGTTATTTTTATTATTAAAGGATTTAATCCTATTACTTCTCCTAGGTCCTTGCTCATTAACTTCTTCTGCTCCAACACTAGCTGGGCCTGCGTCCTTAAGGGGTTGTTCAGCCCCCTCCCCGTTAGTGTTTTCCACCACGTGAAGGCCACTCTCCGTGTGGTTACCAGGTCTGTTAACTCTTTTAAACAAGTTCAAGTAGGCAGAGTTTGTCTGATAAGCATGTCTGTCTCTCGATAGCTTTTTAAGTTTATTGACTTTCAATTTAACTAGCAATGAATCAATGCTAGTAAAAGTCCGATTGTAATCAAACTTATATCTAAAAAAGTTTACATCGGCTTTAATGTTGTCATCAAGTTTTGAAGCTTCATCAAGTAAGACAGTGATATGTTTAGAATAATTCTTAATCATTAGTTCTAAAAGTTCTGTCCCTTGTTTGTTAAAGAGAGTCTCCAACTCAGAGATAAATGTACTGTCAGTAAATACACCTGAAGGTGTAAAGGAATTGCGTAGTCCCTTAGGTATGACCCCTTCAGTTAAACACTGTTGGAAGTAAGAAACTTCCAACTGAAGTTTCTTAATTTTAAGTAATTTTATATCCAACGCTTTCAAGTTGACTGTAATACTGTCAGAGGTGTTACCTGGGTTGGAAGAGTCCATCACCGGTGCGCCCGAAGCTGTACTACTGCCAAACGAAAAGGAAGTTAAGTTCTTAACCCATTCGGACATAGAGGGCACTCCAATAAGTGAATCAGCTACTCCAGCCCCTTGTTGAATAACAGGATGAGGAGCAATGCTGATGTAAGAACCTTCGTTAACTCCACCATTCCTGTTATTGCAGATGTTAACAGTATTGAAGGAATTAGGCAACCGCCCGTTGTTATGCGGCTCGACAAGCAGGGAACTCCCTGCCCCTGATAAAACAGGTGAGGCAGGCTGGATAATGCGTTGCACTTGACCAGCTGGGATGTCCACATTGCTGGCTCCAGAAGATTGAGTATTCCTGTCCAAAATGCGTGGAGTGTTAGTCCGCCCTTGACTAATACTAGTCCTTTCAATAAAATCCAACCGGGAATTCATGGCATCTAGCCGTTGAGAAAGCGCTACCATTAGCGCTTGAATGTTTGCTTGATCACAAAGATTGTCTGCACTATTAGTGCCGAAAATATTAGGTGAACCCGGGCTCGACGGTGCACTAGAAGACATACTAAACTACTGAAGAAACTCTTAAACTGTTGAACCAACCAAAAGTGCCCGAACAAGCCAAGGATTCAAAATATAGTAACGCACTTTATTTCAAACAAATAAAACAGCGTTTTCGCTCCTGCTAGTACAGAAGCTTCATCAGCAATAAGAGAGCACCAACTCACATTATTTAAAAACTTCTGAGTGACGTACTGTTGATGTCACTCCTAATTAAACAATTCAAGGCACATTTAAAACAATATACCTTAATAAAAACATTGTGTTTAAAAATGTGTTTAAAAAATCTTTGTAACAAAATAAAACCTAAAAAGTACAAGCAAACAAATTCAAGCTGGCAACCTTACACCAAAATAGGTGCAAGTGGCAAGTTGTGCACTAAGCCTTTGTGTAAGGGGCCTTTACTAAGGCGCTTTGACAAGGCAGTTCTGCCTCTATTTTAAAGTATAGAAGTTATCTTAGGTAACTAATAATGTACGATATAGGTTTTACATGATTTTTAAGAAATATGTTAGTACTGTTTCAGGAGGTAATTTTTAATAGACTATCTATATATTTTTTAAGACTAACGTACTGATTTAGAACTGCCTTGTAAAAGTGCCTTAGAAACACCCCCTACACAAAGGCTTGGTGTACAACTTGCCACTTGCACTTATTTAGGTGTAAGGTTGCCAGCTTGAATTTGTTTGCTTGTACCTTTTAGGTTTCATTTTGTTACAAAGATTTTTTAAACACATTTTTAAACACAATGTTTTTATTAAGGTATATTGTTTTAAATGTGCCTTGAATTGTTTAATTAGGAGTGACATCAACAGTACGTCACTCAGAAGTTTTTAAATAATGTGAATTGGTGCTCTCTTATTGCTGATGAAGCTTCTGTACTTTTATTTGTTTGAAATAAAGTGCATTACTATATTTTGAATCCTTGGCTTGTTCGGGCACTTTTGGTTGGTTCAACAGTTTTTTGAGAATAAGGATAATTTTCCGCCCAAAGGTGCTTCTCTTTGAGCCTTTGTAGGCGGTATGAACGTCAAGTCATTGTGATTGTCCTTGTGGTGCAGCTGGGCTGCCTGCGCCACTTCTTTGATTTGGAGGTTGCCATTGGCGGCCCCTGTAGGAGCCTCGGTATTGCCCTCTACCTCGGGCACGCCTGTTTTTTCCCCTTTGAAACTTGTCAGAGTCTGGAAAGGACCAATTCTTTGAAGGCCAGTTTCTGCTGAATCTGGGTGGCTGAACCTGGTAGAAATCCTTGACTGTCTGTACTGATTTAGCTTTTTCCTCAATGGACTTCAACACATCTTGTGCATTAGCACCAAAAAGCTTCTGTTTTTCCAGAGGTGCATCAAGTAACTTTACTTTAACATGGTCTGGTAGTGGCTGTTCTTTTAACCAAGCATGTCTACGTATAACAGCCCCAGTCATAGCTGCCCTACATGAAGCCTCCAATGCATCATAACCACACTGAAGAAAATGATTGCTAACCTGCTGAGTGTTATGTACTAGATCCTGCAATGCCTTTCTATCAATAGGCTCAGGAGAGGCTAGCTTTTCTGTAAATCATCCAGTAAAAAATCCTGGTACTGAAACATATGAAAAAGGCAGTTAAGTGACCTCATGGCCAGGGTGGTAGAGGTATAAACTTTTTTACCCCATCTCTCCAGGGACCTAGCTTCCCTATCCGCTGGCAGTGGATTCTTGGCTGTGGAAGTAGCCACTCCCTTGGGGCCCTGTGAAATAGTTTCTAGATCCACAGAATGGGCCTTAAAGAGATGTTTGTGGGTGTCAGGGACCCTATAATATCTGTTTGGCTTGACAGGAGCAGGAAGGAGAGAATCAGGGTTAGCACTGGAGTCAGAGAAAACATCATCCAGGACATCCATAACTGGAGGGATAGCTAAAGGTCTGTGCTGGGGTAGCTTGAGGAAGGTACATAGCCTTTTTCTGGAATCAGAGAATTCCTGACCCTGCCATTTAAAATGCTCCCTCAGAGTGTAGGACTTCACCGAACTAAAAATCCTCTGGAGGAGAGGCAGAGGGAATTGATTCCTCAGCATCAGAGTCCTCATAGGCCTGGGAGGATTCTTATTGGGTATCTGAAGGCTCAGAATCCCCAGAGGCTTCATCTGAAGAGAGGTTGTCGGCCTGCTCAGTTCTGGGCCTTTTCTCTGCAGGCAGCTGAGAACCTCTGTCTGGATGAGGCTGAGACCCCCTGATAAGAGAAATAGGATCTGCAGCAAGAGACATGATCTGTTTATCAGAAGAAGGGGCCTGAGCAGTAGGTTTAGGATGGGCCTTGGCCTGGCTGGCGGCCTTAGCACATGCAAAGGCCTTGACGGACATGGATACAGGAGGCCTAGCTGCCCCACGTGCAGGAGTAACCTTGTCCACAGGAATGGTGTCGGGTAGATCCAGAACTTCGGTTTCTGGAGGAAAGTCAACAACCGGCACCGGTGTAGACTCCGAGACCGAAGGACGAGTTAACGCTGTGTCGTCGGCCTGGAGCGGTTGAATTACCGCTTCCGAAGGGACAGAAGCACTTGCAGAGGGTTTAGGAGGAGTATCGGTGGAGGACGCGGGCCGAGGATGTCGGTCCCGGTCCTTTCATTTTTTGGAAGATTGAGTAGTCGGTTGTTCCGACGGCATGATATAAGCGAAAGATTCGCCGAAAAAGTCGTTGACAAATTCTGCCCGGCGCCTGAGAGTGCGCTTATTAAAGCAAGCACAGGCAGCACAGGCCGAGCCGTCGTGGTCTGGGCCCAGACAAGGTAGGCAATAAGAATGGAAGTCCTTATGAGGTATTTGTTTACCACAAGACAAACAATTATTAACTTTCTCAATTTGTTCTGACATCGGCTGAGGCAAGAAAAAATGTTCCCCAACGGGGTACTTAGCTTTTAGATGACTTTGGTACTGAAAACACAGGAGCTGACCGACCGGCACTTGCGAACTGCTTCTGCTTCGGGCACCGCGCGGCAAGAAAGACTGAAGAAGATGGCGTCGGCCGATGCCTTTATACTCCAGCTGTTCTGCCGTCGGAGAGGAGGCGACACCAGCCGACGCCGGACCCAGACTTTGGAATCTGGCCGACCGAGGGCTGCCTGAGGCAGGACAACCCATATGTTATGACTGCAGTTGCATTCTTGAAGGACATCCATATTGCAAAGTATGCTTTCCAACTTGTTCAGCTGAATGCAATAAATCCTGTAACTCTATTTTCCACACAGTCAGAAATCAACATTATTTTCTGTTTCAGTAAGCCCATGACATGCTGCTGATATTTAAGCATATGAAATTGACAGTTTAAAGCCCTGATAGCCAGGGTTGCAGACATGTAAACCTTCTTACCCCATCTATCCAGCGCCCTGGAGTTTCTATCAGAAGGGGTAGGATTTTTAACAGTAGAAGCCTTAACACCCTTGGGACCCTGAGAAACAGTTTCAGGATCAGCAGTAGGGTTTTTAAAAAGAAACTTGTGGGAGTCAGGAACCCTGTAATATCTGTCTGGCTTACTAAGAGCCGGAGGCAGGGAATCAGGAGCCATGCTGGATTCTGAGAAAACATCATCAACAATGTCTAGAACAGGAGGTATAGCCAAAGGCCTATACTGAGGAAGAAGGAAATCCCTAAGCCTCTTTTTGGATTCTGAAAAATCCTGACTCTCCCAATGAAAATGTTCCCTTAAGGTATGCAAAGTTCTCCAAAAGAAAAATCCTCAGGAGGAAAAGCAGAAGGGATTGATTCTTCTGCATCAGTCCTCATAAGGAGGAATAGAAAATACCTGATCAGAAGAAATGGAAACCTGATCTGAAGATTCATAACCAGTGCCTTGCCTAGGCCTCTTAGCAGGAGGGGGTTGGGAACCCCTGATCAAGGTAATTAAATCCTCAGCCATTTTGATTATTTGCTTTTTAGACATTGGGGCCTGAACACATGGCCCATGTGTCGTTTTTTTAGACATAGAAGTTGGTTTTGGCCTTGTTTTTGATGATGGCGTCAGTTTAATATACAAATCTTTAGGCCTGAAAACACCCTCAATAGCCGGTGCCTGCTCAGCGGCTCTGGACCCATCTAAGGGAGAGACATCCACAGGTTCAATACTTAAAGTGTCTCGCGGCATACCAGACTCTGAATGGGTCTCGGTAGAGGCCTGCGAATCAAAAGTAGCGGGCATCAGGGGCTGCGAAAGTGCCTCACTGAGTACTGGTGAACCGGCAATTGGCTTAGGAGAAGCTTCGTCATCAGTTTTGGACCTCAACGGTCTGTCTCTGTCTTTTTCTTTGCGTTTTTGTGAATTCCGGTAGTCTGATTGCTAACCGATGACATTTCTGGATAGTTAAATCTTGAGCCAAAATATTTAGAAGCAAAAATATACTGACACTTAATAGTGCATTGGTTAAATTTGCACAAAACTGACAGCAAGGCACGTTATGGTCAGGGCCTAGGCAAGGAATACAACACAAATGAAAATCCTTTTGAGGTATTTGCTTCTCACAAGTAAAACAATTAACTTTTACTGACATCGGTAAGGAGCAAGAAAAAGTTTCCCCAACGGGGTACTTAGCTTTAGGTTGAAGACTTCGATTCTGAAACTCGAAAACGAAAATTTCAGGAGTCGGCCGACTGGCACTTGCAAACTGCTTCTACTTCGGGCACCGCATGGCAAGAAAGACTGATTAAAATGGTATCGGCTGCATGTTTTATACTCCTGACAACCTGACGTCATGGAAGAAGAGACAGCAACCGACACAGGACCCAAGACTTTGTTATTCAGGCCGAATGAGGGCAACCTGCCAGCAGATTACCCAACTGTAATGACTGCAGCAGTGAAACATGAAGAACATCCCTGGTTTGTACCTTGTAATCATGGCCTGAACAAAAGATATAGCCATAGCCAGCAGCTTAGGAGAAAACACAGTCAGTGACTGCTGCCCTGTGACACAGGGGGACTTCTCTCTCTATTTTGCATGCACTACACTAGTGGGAGAATCTCCAAGGGGAACCATACTGCACCTAATGAGTTTTGCTCTCCCATACCTGAACCAGGTAATGGTACAGCACCAGAGGACATGTTGGCCTCTCTTATCATGCACATTTGTTGTACAAGGTACCTGGAGGTAAGAGAAGGAACAACCTAGGGAGACACTATACTGCAATACGAACCAGATATGAGACAATAAGTGTGCTACAGCATGCGTAACCCAGGGAGACACTATACTGCAGTAGGAACCACGCGTGACAGAAGGAGTGTGCTACAGCATGCACAACCCAGGGAGACACTATACTGCAGTAGGAACCACGCGTGACAGAAGGAGTGTGCTACAGCATGCACAACCCAGGGAGACACTATACTGCAGTAGGAACCACGTGTGACAGAAGGAGTGTGCTACAGCATGCACAACCCAGGGAGACACTGTACTGCAGTACAATCCACACGTGACAGAAGTGTGCTACAGCATGCATAACCCAGGGAGACACTGTACTGCAGTACGAACTACAAGTGACAGAAGGACTTTGCTACAGCATGTGTAACCCAGTGTGTGAATGTGGGCAGGAGGCATGCTACAACACATACAACAGCAGGGCAGTAGCATGTAACAGTATGCATGACACAGAGAAAGTACAGTTGTGTACCTACCATAAATGTAGATGTTCGAGTGCATTCACTGTTGCAGTCATTACACTTGGGTTATCCTGCTAGCAGGCTACCCTCAGTCAGCCAGAATTCCAAAGTCTAGGTCCGGCGTCGGTTGCCGTCACCTCTTCCATGATGTCAGTGCGCCAGGGGTATAAAAGATGCAGCTGACGCCATTTTCTTCAGTTTTTCTTGCCCCAGATGTCAGGTGCCCCCAAATAGGTAGGCTAAAAAATGCCAAGAAGCATGCATGTACTAAAATAAACATTTCCTTCATCTACAAGCAAATACACCACATAGGTTCTATAGAATAGAGAAGTACAGAAAAGTCCCAGCAAAGAAGAGGGGGATGGTGGGAGGGTAACCTGGACTGCAACAGTGAATACACTCGAACATCTACATTTATGGTAGGTACACAACTATACTATGCTCATCGTGTTTCACTGTTGCAGTCATTACACTTGGGTTGAATCCCAAAGCTGAGGTTGGGTGGCTGGGCCTAAATAGGATTAGAAGAGGCTACAAGGCCCTGCAGAACTGCAGTGGCAAAGCCTGCTCTGGATTTAGAGTAGAGAGGTAAGTGGTAGTGCTTGGTGAAAGTGTGCACTGAACTCCAGGTTGCAGCCTCTAGAATGTCTTTGGTTGGTACTCCTCTGAGGAAGGCTGCTGCTCTGGTTGAATGTGGCCTAATGCCCTTAGGCACTGATTTGCCATGTTATGAATAGCAGAAACGAATGCAGTGTCCTGTCCATTTTGAAATAGTTCTGCTTTGAGATAGGCTTTCCCTGTGATCCTGCAGCATAAGCTACCAACAGTTGTCAGTTTTTCTGAAAGTTTTTGTTTTGTCCAAATAGAAGCATAGCTGTCTGTGTATGTCCAAAGCGTGCATAAGTCTTTCCCCTTTATTCTGGGGATTTGGATAAAATGTTGGCAAATGAAGGGTTTTGGTTAAGAGCCACACTGGATACTACCTTTGGCATAAATGCTGGGTTTGTCCTTAGAGAAACCCTGCCCTGATGAAAAATGATGAAAGGTTCCACTGCCATTAATGCCTACAACTTGAGACTCTTCTTGCTGAAGTTATTGCTAGGAGCAGAGCAGTTTTCCATGATAAGAATTTTATATCAGCTGTATTGGCTGGCTCAAAAGGAGGCAGTGTGAGCTTTTCTAAAACAAAATTCAGGTCCCATGTAGGTATTGGTGCTCTCCTTGGGGGTCTTATGTTTTTTGCCCTTTGTCTTAGTAGTGTATGAGAGAAAATAGGGGGTTGTAATGAGCTGAAATGGCAGTGGCATGGATCTTAATTGATGAGAAGGATAGGCCTTTGTCCAGCATCTGTTAGGTATTGTAAAATCTGAGGTATATTTGGAACAAGTGGTTCGAGTCCTTGTGCCTGGTTCCAAGCACAGAATCTCTTCCATTTTTCTGCATAAGATTTCCTAGTGCTGGGCCTCCTGGCTTCTAAAATGACATCCATAACAGCTTTAGAGAGGTGTGGTCTGAGTGGCTATATTATCTGCCATGCAGCCAGATTTAAGGTTCTGAGTTGACTCTGCAGAATCTGATTGTTTTGTTGAGTCAGAAGATGAGGAATTTGAGGTAAAGCCCAGGCTGGGCCTTGAGACAAGCTCTTTAGGATTGGATACCAGGTGCTGGTGTGGTCAGTCTGGGGCAATCAGAATAATTTTTGGCTTCTCTTGTCTGACTTTTAGGAGCACCTTGGGAAGAAGAGGCAGTGGAGGAAAGACATAAACTGTCAGTGTTTTCCAGCTGAATGACAGAGCATCCACTTTCCTTGCTTGTGAGTGATAAGTTCTTGTGCAGAATCTCTGTAGTTGGCAGTTGTGAGGGGAGGCAAAAAGATCTATGTCTGGGTGTCCCCATTTCCTTGTTATCATGCTGAAGACCTGTGGATTTAGTTTCCATTCATGAGGATCCATGAGATTTCTGCTTAGTTCGTCTGTCAGAGTATTTTTCTTTCCTGGCAGGAATTGTGCCTGCAGATGTACTTGATAGGTCAGTGCTGTGTTCCACAAAGTCATGGCTTGCCTACAGAGGGGGTAGGAATGTGTGCCCCCTTGCTTGTTTATGTACCACATAACTGCTGTATTGTCCGTCTTTAGTAATAGCTGTCCTGGATGCAGTAGATCTTTGAAGGATGTCAGGGCATGCTGTACAGCTAGCATCTCTTTTTGATTGATGTGAAGATGCATTTGTTCCTTGGGCCACATGCCCTGAATACATTTTCCTGCCATGTGTGTCCCCCAGGCATAATCCGATGCATCTGCTGTTATTGTCTGCCTGGCTGTGGGTAAGGTGAAAGGCTGTCCCTTGTTGTGGTGACAGGCCAGTGCCCACCATCGAAACTCCTGTTGCAGGCAGGGAATAACAGTTATTATTGTTTCCAGGCTGTGGCAATGTTGAGTCCAAACACTTTTTAGATACCATTGTAGCTTCCTCATATGCAGTCTTGCATATGGAATTAGTAGACTGCAGGATACCATGAAGCCCAGAGCCTGCAGAATTTTTCTTGCAGGGAGTTGGGTCATTGTTGCCATCATTTGAAAGTAATGAGTCAGTTGCCTTTGCTTGTCTGGCGTGAAATAAGCCATCTGGGCAGTTGTATTTAAGCTTGCACCCAGGAATATTATCTCTTGAGAGGGCACTAGTTTTGACTTCTTTTCGTTTACTGTGTACCCTAGGCAAATTAGTAATCTTTTTACAAATGCCAGATGCTTTAGTAGAATGTCCTTGCACTCTGCTTGAATAAGGCAGTCGTCCAAGTAGGGATATATTTGAATTCCTTTTTGTCTGCAAAATGCAATTACTGGTGCCAGGCATATTGTGAAGACCCTGGGCGCAGTAGACAAGCCAAAGGGCAGTGCAGAAAATTGGTAATGCATTGAGCCAGCTATGAATCTGAGGTATCTTCTGCAAGATTGTCTGATTAGGACATGCAGGTATGCCTCCTTGAGGTCCAAAGTCACTAGCCAAGCCTTCTTGCCCAGCATGGGTAGAAGTTGCTGCAGTGTTAACATTTTGAATTTCGGAACATCCAGGAAAGTATTTAGGATTGACAGGTCCAGTATTGGTCTCCAGGCTTTGTCCTTTCTGGGTACCAGGAAAAGTCTTGAGTAAAATCCTTGTCCATGTTCTTGCTGTGGTACTCTTTGAATAGCTCTCATGTCCATGAGCACAGAAATTTGTTTTTGTGCCTCTGCCCATTGGTTTTGTTGCAGGTCTGGCATACCCTTTGATTTTGGAAGGGTATGAAAGTGGAACCTGTAACCCTGAGAAACAATATTGTGGTCAGTACCCAAGTGCTAGCTTTCCTCCTAAGGGTGCTGCCAATAGGTAAGTGCTTGGCATTTGAAGAAGGAAGTCACTGGAACTGCTTCCTAAAGGGTTGTAATTGGTCTTCTCCTCCTTTGGGGGCTGAAGCACCCCATTGTTTAGGTCTGTATGAGCCTTGGGGCTGAGATCTGCCTCTTGTGCGTCTGAATCTGCCACTTTGTGGCCTGTCTGACCAGGTGTCTGAAAGGACCAATTTTTTGAAGTCCAGTTTCTGCTAAATCTAGGTGGCTGAACCTGTAAGAAATCCTTTACTGTCTGCATTGATTTTGCTTTATCCTCCATTTTCTTTAACACCTCTTCTGCCTTAACAAACAAAGTATGCTGTAGTGGAGCATCCAATAATTTTACTTTAACATGATCAGGTAAACTTTGTTCTTTTAACCAAGCATGCCTTCGAATAACAGAACCTGTAACTGCAGCTCTGCAAGAAGCCTCTAATGAATCAAAACCACACTGCAGAGTATGATTTCCCACTTGTTCAGCTACATGCAATTAATCCTGCATTTCCTTATTGTCAGGACATTCTGAGTTTGTAAGCATTTTCTGTTTTAACAAAGACATTAGGTGTTGTTGATATTTAAGCATGTGAAACTGGCAGTTTAAAGCCCTTACAGCTAAAGTAGCAGAAGTGTAAACTTTTTTCCCCCACCTATCCAGAGCTCTGGAATCCCTATCAGAGGGGACAGGGTTTTTTGTAGTGGAAGCCTTGACCCCTTTGGGACCCTGAGAAATTGTTTCTGGGTCAGCAGCAGGGTTTTTATAAAGAAATTTATGAGAGTCTGGGACCCTGTAATACCTGTCTGGCTTGACTGGTGCAGGGGGTAAAGAATCAGGAGACTGGATTCAGAGAAAACATCATCAACAATATCAAACACAGGGGGGGATAGCCAGGGGCCTGTGCTGAGGCAATAGAAGAAAGTCTCTGAGTATTTTCTTGGATTCTGAATAATCCTGGCTCTCCCAATGGAAATGCTCCCTCATGGTGTGCAAGGTTTCCCCAAAAGAGTAATCCTCAGGCGGAGAGTCTGAAGGTATAGATTCTTCTGCATCAGAGTCCTCATACAGAGGGAGAGAATTTCTCTGATCTGAAGAGGAATCAGAGGAAATAGAAACCTGGTCAGAGGAGTCATAGTCAGTGTCTTGTCTAGGCCTTTTATCAGGAGGGGGATGGGACCCCCTGATTAAAGTAATTAGGTCTTCGGCCATTTTAAGCATCTGTTTCTTTGGCATGGATGACTGTTCTGGAGAATGCTGTACTTGTTTACTTGGGCCATTTTAAGCATCTGTTTCTTTGGCATGGATGACTGTCCAGGAGAATGCTGTACTTGTTTCCTTGGGACATTTTAAGCATCTGTTTCTTTGGCATGGACATGGATGACTGTCCAGGAGAATGCTGTACTTGTTTCCTTGGGCCATTTTAAGCATCTGTTTCTTTGGCATGGATGACTGTCCAGGAGAATGCTGTACTTGTTTCCTTGGGCCATTTTAAGCATCTGTTTCTTTGGCATGGATGACTGTTCTGGAGAATGCTGTACTTGTTTCCTTGTCTTTAATGGTGTCTTTGACTTTGCCTTGGCTGCTGTAGTGGGCTTAATAGTAAGCTGTGAAGGTCTGAAACCCTCAGAAGCTGATGCCTGCTCAGCGGCTCCGGACCCATCTGAGGGAATAGTTTCCGCAGGCCCAATACCTTGAGTTTCCGGAGGCCTAGGTGTCTCCATGTGGGAGTTGGATGCGGCCTGTGGCTCTGAGGTAGCGGGTGTCAGGGGCTGTGAAAGTGCCTCACTGAGAACCGGCGACTGGCCTAGAAAAGGCTTTGTCATCGGTTTTGGACCTCGGATGCCTGTCCTTTTCTTTGTCTTTGCGTTTTTTATGAATTCCGGTCATCGGTTGTTCCGACGGCATTATGTAGTTAAATCTTCGGCCAAAGTAATGTAAAGCAAAATCAAACCGACGCTTAACAGTGCGTTGGTTAAATCTAGCACAAAACCGACAACTAGCAACGTTGTGGTCAGGGCCTAGGCAAGGAATACAGTAAGAGTGGAAATCCTTATGAGGTATTTGCTTCCCACAAGAAATACAACTGTTAACTTTTACTGACATCGGTCTGGAGCAAGAAAAAGTTTCCCCAATGGGGTACTTAGCTTTATTGAAGACTTGTTCTGAAATTCAATTTTGAAAATCTCAGGAGTCGGCCGACCGGCACTTGCGAACTGCTTTTGCTTCGGGCACCGCGCAGCTAGAAAGACTGAAGAAAATGGCGTCGGCTGCGTCTTTTACACCCCTGGTGCACTGACGTCAGGGAAGAGGTGACAGCAACTGACATCGGACCTAGACTTTGGAATTCTGGCCGACTGCGGGTAGCCTGCCAGCAGGATAACCTAAGTGTAATGACTGCAACAGTGAAACACGATGAACATCTGTTATGCTGCATTAATTATACTGTAAAGATAGCAGTACCTGCATGCACAGCACAGGGAGATAAAGTTCTGAAGCACAAAAACAGAAGAGCAGCATGTCTTCACCATGCATAACGGAAAGGTGTGAGATAAACCAGGCATGTGATACAGTGACATGTTGCAACAGCTTATGCTTTGTATGGAATATGGACTAACTGCACTCAACTAACTTAAAATGTATTAAAATGATGCACCAATTCAAATTCATGGTACTAAGTTTTCTACAACAGGGCAACAGTAGTTGAAATGTGAACTATGTTAGTACTGTGCACCTGGAACACTGACCAGGCCCCTTGTTAAGTTTTGTGCTTCCTGGACACTAACCCAATGTCTCTAAACTTACAAGTTGACTTGGTTGCTCATTTAAGTCTTAGCTGGGGAGGGTGTTGTAAAGACCTCTCCTTTGTCTCCATCTGGTTGCATATATGCACCGGAGAGGGGTGAGAGTGGGGTGGGGGGAGTACTTAATGTGACCCTGAATTCATGCTAGGATTGTCTATGCTGATGTGCTGATGCTTGTGCACTGCTATAATACATCTAGATCTATTCCCAGTTCACATAATACACCAGAGCCAAAAACTGCACCAAGGCAAGAAGGCAATAGTACAATAAAGTGTTGCACCAATTAACAGGGTGGTTGTGTGTTCTGTAAAGTCTGCAGAGCCTCCTTGTGTCTGCCAAAAACATGTTGCAGGTAAACTGACAATCCTCCAAACTGCCGGCAGTGAGTGTGCCATGTGTGAGTGAATGTTTGTCAGCTTCTCCTGTTCAGGCTGGCATCCTATATGGGATTGATTTCTCTGCCTTGTACCCACTGCGTAACTAGGATCTGGCCTTCCTGCAAAGCTGAACTGGATAACAAGAGTAATCTGAGCATGAAGACGGAATAAGAAAACAGTTCTACCACAAGGGGGAGATACAGAATAGAAAAGGCATGAAGACTGCCTCACTTTCTGAACACTGCTTATACTACAAAAGGTTGCATTATGCTGTGCTACTTGAAAATCCCCCTCCCACATGCTGTTGACAGTTTAGGATTCCATTAATCTACAAAGAATTCTCGAAAGGCCAGTGATGTTGAACAATGTTTGAATATTCTACATGGTACACTGACATCAGAAAGCGCTGTCCACATAGATCATCAACATTTCAAAAACTCATTAATTCAGAAACCTTTCGATTCAGGTGTTTCAGGTACAAATACAGTTTCCCAGCATTTTCTAGACAGGGCACTATCTTATCTCTCAACAAAGGCACTGTTTCAAACATTTTGTTCTAAGTTTTCCTCTAATGCAATGTCCAGGTAGAAACTGACTGCTACAAAGACTTCCTTGTTTGTCATGAATCAGCAAAATGAAAAGAATTAACCACAGACTCCGATAGTAACCCCCCCCACCAAATGCAACACTACCCTGTATTCTCTAAAGGCCGAAGCCAAGGACATCTCCTTTACCTACACGCCCACCTTCACTCACAGAAGAGCAGTTATGCTATAACTTACACCCAGGGTAACCACCATTTCCAATTACGGTTTACTGTGTTCAGCACGTGAACCGGCTGCCCTGTCAGGAAAGTAACCCACATGTACAGATAAAACAGTTTATGATAAGGTCGTTTGCATATGATGCACATTTACAGCATCTTTTAGGGAGCGCCATTCCTTCTGTCACATTTTAGTGCATCTCAGGCAGGAGGAGGTTCAAATACCCTCTACAAAACAGCGAGAAAATGGAGGGCTCTGACTTTCCAGTTAGTCTAGAAAATTCTTTAGGAGTAGAAGGAGAGAAAGCAAAACAAAACATGATGACCTGGTTTAAAAAACAATTTTAGTACTTCCGAAATACTCCCAAAATGACACAGTCTTTTAATGGGGAAAAATCTGATCTGTTTTATATCACTAAACACCAACTCCCACCTCCACAAATTCACAATGTGTTTGCTTTTAACTCTGCTGCCCCCCCCCCTCACACACACACACACACACACACACACACACACACACACACACACACACACACACACACACACAGAGCTAAGCATGTTGACTTGTACAATATTCCTAGTAACCATATGGCACTGTGGACCAATGCAGCTAGATATTTTCATTTTCAGGCTCCTGTTAGCCCTAAATCCCTTGCATATTAAATCAGAACATTACTACAGAGAAACTAGTCGTGCAAATGAACCCACAATACTAGCTTGTGAGTACATAATACTTCAATTAACGCCAGATCATTTACCAAAACAATTTTAGAAAAAATGTTTTTATTTGATCTCAGAATAACAGATGCAATTAATTTCCATAGACTTAAAAAAATTATAAATGTTGTTATAGGTTTCAACGCTATGTGAATTCAATGATTTTATTTAGCCCAGGTCTGGCACCAGCTTTCTACAACAGTTTTATAACTACTACACTTTGTATGATGGAGAGTTAAAAGTTCACAGTTGTCAGACATACACACATACCAGAACTGACGGACATACATACATAGGCACAGGGAGCTACTGATGCCTTCTCTACTCTGAGATTACCGAAGCAATGAGTCTGATGCAGTAGTGTTGTAGCAACAGATTGGAAAGGGAAAATGTCATGAAAACGTTCTACATCCTTAGGATATACAAAGAGGAGACATCAGAAGTCGGCGACTGCAGTGGGGGAGGGGTCATATAAAAGATGGCAGAGAATGCCCCTGCCTGTTAACATGACAAAGAAGGTCATATGGAAAGCATACAACTCTTGTACACTTAATAAGTTGAGTGAATTGACTGGAAAGCAGTGCATCACGTTACAAATATTGTGGGAAAAAAAGTATGGCGAACAGCATAAAGAGCTACAGATGCTAGATAAGCAAAAATAAATGGATAATATACTTTGTTAATGGTTTCAGATTTTTCCAATCAGTATTTGCCCCAATAACTAACAGTTGCGAAGGCATTCCTGACAGGCTCAATCTGCATAACCACACCCCAATCCCAGCTATAGAAGGTAATATTTCGCAGTAACAGTGCTCGGCTTACCTATAACTTACTAATGTGTTGCTTCTCCCTGCAACACAGAGCGTGTGCAGAGAGGAGGAGAACACAGAGCGTGTGCAGACAGGAGGAGAACACAGAGCGTGTGCAGACAGGAGGAGAACACAGAGCGTGTGCAGACAGGAGGAGAACACAGAGCGTGTGCAGACAGGAGGAGAACACAGAGCGTGTGCAGACAGGAGGAGAACACAGAGCGTGTGCAGATAGGAGGAGAACACAGAGCGTGTACAGATGGGAGGAGAAGATTAGGGAGGAGAAGATTAGAGAGGTGACTATCACCAAGCCACACCACACAGAGTTTAACATACCCTGTCCCAATTCCCAAACCTGTAAGAAGGACCACCCCAAACCCATGTTTACTGTAGCATTTCCCAGGCCAGCATCACTGCTCTGATAACGAGCTACATCCAGTGTTTGGCCAAAAATGACATTAACTATTAGCAGATGTGGTCTTTGGGAACAGCAGTGAGGCAAAAACAAGACTGGGCCTATGTCTTTAAAACACATTCCTGTATGTCTACAATAATAATGTGTGGTACAGAGTTACAGTAAAGCAGCCGAAAAAGAGCAGATTCTAATACCTTTCAACTATCCAGACTTTGACAAAATTTCCAGATTTTTGCCTCATATGGCACACTTGATCACTAAGGGCTCTTCATCCAGAAAAAAGGAGGTCATTGTCCCACTGTACTCATCCCTCATTAGACCCATTATAGAATACAATGCCCTGTTTGGTATGTACCTCTCAAGACATCTGCAACAACTGGAAAGGCCACGGAAATACCTCACTAAAAGAATCACAGGCCTACAGCAGAAGCCCTATGCTGACCATCTAAAAATCTCCAGCTATACTCTGTTGCATACTGTCTACTCAGTGGCGATCTCTGCTTAACATACAAGGCCATGTCAAACCCAAAGCTGTTGGACATGCTCCACTTAAAGAAATCCCAATCCCTCAGGGCCACACGCACCAGGGATCTAAACCTTATCATCACATTGAACAAAACTTGCTGGAGGGATAGGTTCCTGACCCAGAGACTCCCCAGACTCTGGAATAGACTTGTCCATACATGTCAAGCAGAGTGCCTCTTTGGCCCTCTTCAAAAGGAACCTTGACGATTGGATGGGAGATAGGAAATTCACCCCAGGGATCACGTCAGTCGCCCTGCTACACAGGGGTCCAGGGAAGTAAATATTGTGGGAAGAAATATCCAGGGAATTGTTACGGCTAGGCTTGTATAGGCCCTAGGGCTGATAGCCTAGTACCAACCTATGAACCTATATTTCTGATCTGCTCCTCAAATTCCATTGTCTTCCAGCAACTCAGAGTATTGAAATCACTAAATAATGCTATATATTTACATTTCATATTATTTGTCCTTTAGAAAAGGCATGTTTAGTGCAGAACCTATTATTCTAGCAACTTTCTAAGTTTACAAGAGCAACATTTAAACTATGCTCCTGATTTCGGGCCTTTGCGCCCCCCCCCCCCCACACATTACTTTTCCATTACTTTTGTTTTTTTTCCAGATTTTTTGTGTTTAGAGTTTGAGAGATATGAGCAGATATATTAAACCCAGCAACACTAATGCTCATCCCACTGGTAATAAAATCATCCAGTTAGAAAAAATAAATAAATAAGAGAGAGAAGAAGAAAGAGAGCAGGAGAAGCGAAGCCTACATTCAGAAGGAGCAGCCACTCAGCTGGCCATCGCACCGTTTCACTGCTCGATTTAAAAACACCTACATAGGATATTACTTACTGTAATAAAGAGAAGGGGAATAGAAACAATAACAATCGCAGCAGAAAATGTCAACAGTCTTGTGCATCAGCTGACTGAGGTACCAGCTAATCGTATGGCGCTGTTATCTGTGTTTGCTGTAGGCAACCATTCAGCTATGAAAAAAATACGCAAAACAAAAAGAGTGGAAGACATGCACTAATAAAGCTGGGAATTAGCTGAACGAAAGACCATTTCTGAAAATTTCTTGAGTGAAGAACTAAGGGCAGAAATGGAGAAAGGAACAGACGCCCACAAGAGATAACCTGTAAAGCATAAACTGTGGCAACTGGTGTCCAAAGATAGTGTAGTATATGAATCACCAACATTACAACTGGGATGCACATCCATCCACAAACACACATTACATGTATACAAAATATACAAACACCTTGCCTTATACAGCAATGTAGCAAGCTGGTAACAGAAAAAGGACACGCAACAGGCAAACCCAGAGGCCCGCAGTATTGCCTCTACACACGTGTGGTTATTATTACAAAGAACAGCTAAAATTTCCTTTTGTAATACATTTCTTTGGCATCTTAACACAGCAATTCAAATTTTATAATGATCTTTTAAAATATAGACATTTGTTAATATGTATGTAAATTCTTAATAAGCCACATGCTTCACCAGTGTTAGCAAATTTCTCTGATGTCCTATTTACCAAAGTCCTAAAAGTGCAATTCAAAAACAACATAATGCTTTGAAATTTATATATTAGAGTTTTTCACTTCAACATTACTTCTTTGTTTATCAGGCTACCTTTTCAATGAAGTGTTTTCAAACAGCACAAACAGGCATACAGTTTTAAAAATAACTCAAAAAAATCATTTGAAGAGGTGACATAATGTAGTGAACTTTCATCTGCCAGAACAGAAGACCAAATGTCATACACACACACACACACACACACACACACACACACACACACACACACACACACACTGTCAGATAAGGTCTCAGCATCCTCCACCAATTACGTAGAAACACTGACTCCTTCAGGCACAGGGAAGAGTTGAACAATTCAACTGAAATGTATCAGTTTACTCTTGATGACCAGCAGTGACCCCCGCCATGCACACCACAGAACAGGTTATTGACAACAAACTCATCAAAACTCCGTTACATTGAGTTTGATCCCTTTCAAAGGGGTGCATTTCTGACACTTACACTAGGTGTTTTTATCTCCCACCCTTAAACAACATATTCCATGGTTGTATTACTCTTTGGGAATGGGCGCAAACTTGATGAAATGGACTTTCAACAAATTTACTTTTAATACAATGGACTGACCCCCAGAGAGCAAAAATTAGTTGTATGAAAGGGGCGGTTACAGGAATGGGTAGTAATATTCTGAAAAAAAAAAAAAAGTATAGATCAGAATTAATCCTCCAATATGGAGGAACAGAAGAGTGTCACATTCAGGCCTGGAGAGCAGAATCATAGCTATAACAACAAGGCATACAATTTGATTCGACAATAATTAAACACAAAAGACCTTTTCTGCATGGCAGCAGTACACAAGTGGGCTATACTGAGGTATGCGGCTGCCAGGTTTCCATGGCAGCACTACACAAGTGATCCATACTGAGGTATCCGGCTGCCAGGTTTGTGGACAATTTTACCTTTGCCTTCCTGTGTACTATGATACACAAACCCTGTACAGACTTACTGTTTAAAACCAAAGGATATGCTGGGGTGACCTCTCCTCTACTGGAAAGGCTACACAGGAGGTCTATGCTTAAAGAGCAACTGAGTAAGCATTTACCACTTCCAGAATGGCAGTGATTCTGTAATAATGGTAAAATCAATGTCGTCACCAGTAAAACATAGCTAAAACACAATAGAACTGCATACAGAATGTTCACTTCTTTTGGGTAGGAGCAGAGCATATGCACACATATATTCCATTTATATATATACATTTTTTGTGCAAAGGTTCGTCCCATCTTAAACAGTGATGGATTCCCGAAACAATCAGCACGGTTTTGTACAGTGTATCTGATGGATAGTCTTCAAAGCAGGAGCTGGAAATGAACACTCCAGGGTTATGCCACAGAGGTGGCTCTAAGGCAAAATACATTTTTTTGACTGGAAAGTGCAAAAAAAAACTTCAACTATGGCAGTGTGCCAAGATCACTTCAATCAGTTACAAACAAGAGATGAATCAGCTATTTGGATAACATGATCACCTCCCTTTTCAAGGGATGTTAAAAATTATTTACATAAGATCATCCACGCCTGGATCTGTTAACAAATAGCCATGCCCTCTGGGGCACTACTGTGACACTGCACATTCTTAAACTGAAGAAAGTTCCACCAATCAAATTAGCCAATAGTAAGGTCCTGACCCGACTACAAAGGCTGTGCAGGCCGAAGAGAATCATAGTGTTACTGCTGGACCATCAACATTCACAGGAACACTGGACCATGAGAGAGCATGCTCAGAATAACACGTGACAAAACCTCTTATGTGTAGTCAAAGGAGCCAGGTGTGCACAACAAAAGGGGGCAAAAAATGAATCAGTAATGGTGGCTCATGATAGGGTACGCTCTAGCAATTTACAATACAGGAAGGTTTTCTGAAGGCAGGGTAACATCAACCCTTAATGAATTATGAAAAGTATCTAACTCACAGACATGGGCACGCAAGCACACACATACACAGAAACATAAGAGCTTTATATTGCACATGCAAAATGCCCCATCATTTCACAGACGGCAGGTCACAAAAGTGAAGACAAAGGGGACATCCTTGTCCTGAATAATACCATACCATTCTCAAAACAACATATTTGTACCAAAGCAAAATGGTTTTAAACAGTAAAAAAATGTGTGTGCAATGTTACAGACAAAAGTTTGAAAACAGACACTAACTTCCAGTCTACAATGGATGCCCACTACACATGGGCTGGGTAAAAATCTCTGTCCATAAAAGGGAGGCAGGATCTCGTTACTCAGGATGAGAATGTCAAGTTCCTACTCCACATATGAGGTGATTAATATACGGTTAGATGAGCAAGTCATAAAACATAAATCATTTGAATTTAGTCCTTGAGGAAAAAGGGAATCCACAGGAGAATGTAAACTGAGAGCTCCACACTGGCAATGATGCAAGACTATGACACCCCCCCCATTTAATTTCAAACTGGTACTGTTTCCTAGTTCAGGCACTAACCAGCAGGCATCATTGGTGTTACCATAAGCCATACATTTTGAAATGGCACAGCTACCTCCAGGTTTAGCTCCATTTAAAGGAAAGAAAACAACCCCACTGGTGGTATTTATATTAGTCTTTCCTCTGGGGGCAGTTTCAGGGCATTACTGGGTTGAGCTTGTGCCCCTGCTTGTTCCTCACTGCTAGGCCGATATGTCCCCTCTGTCTGACGTTTCTTCCGTATCTTTAAAAACACAACAGTTAAAATGATGGCCAGTATCAGAACTCCTCCCACCACGCAGGGCACCACAATCTTCGTAACCAAATTGGGATCCTTAAAAAGAAAAATACAGGGTTAGTGAAACCTTAGATGATGTTATACACAGATTGCCAATCTTCTTCTTAAATCTTTGAAAAACATGCTGTCTAATCAGGCATCTTTTTATGTACCACCTTACACTAAAATCAGACATGAATGCAGCTTTCATTTTATGCAATTTTGTTTTCTTGATTAAGACTTGCATACAAACTTTCAAAAAAGGAAAATGGAAAAAAAGAGAGAAATATAACTGTCCTGTCCGAGTAAGGATGGAGAAAACGTACAGCTGTGGACACTTACCATAAATGTAGATGTTCGAGTATATTCACTGTCGCAGTATTCATAAAGTACAGTTGTGTACACTTACCATAAATGTAGATGTTGAGTGTATTCACTGTCGCAGTATTCAAAAAGTACAGTTGTGTACACTTACCATAAATGTAGAAGTTCGAGTGTATTCACTGTCGCAGTATACATAAAGTACATTTGTGTACACTTACCATAAATGTAGATGTTCGAGTGTATTCACTGTCGCAGTATTCATAAAGTACAGTTGTGTACACTTACCATAAATGTAGAAGTTCGAGTGTATTCACTGTCGCAGTATTCATAAAGTACAGTTGTGTACACTTACCATAAATGTAGATGTTCGAGTGTATTCACTGCTGCAGTCATAAACTACAGTTGTGTACACTTACCATAAATGTAGAAGTTCGAGTGTATTCACTGTCGCAGTATACATAAAGTACAGTTATGTACACTTACCATAAATGTAGAAGTTCGAGTGTATTCACTGTCGCAGTATTCATAAAGTACAGTTGTGTACACTTACCATAAATGTAGATGTTTGAGTGTATTTACTGTTGCAGTATTCATAAAGTACAGTTGTGTACACTTACCATAAATGTAGATGTTTGAGTGTATTCTCTGTTGCAGTATACATAAAGTACAGTTGTGTACACTTACCATAAATGTAGAAGTTCGAGTGTATTCACTGTTACAGTATGCATAAAGTACAGTTGTGTACACTTACCATAAATGCAGAAGTTCGAGTGTATTCACTGTTACAGTATACATAAACTACAGTTGTGTACACTTACCATAAATGTAGAAGTTCGAGTGTATTCACTGTTACAGTATACATAAAGTACAGTTATGTACACTTACCATAAATGTAGATGTTCGAGTGTATTCACTGTCGCAGTATACATAAAGTACAGCTGTGTACACTTACCATAAATGTAGAAGTTCGAGTGTATTCACTGTCGCAGTATACATAAAGTACAGTTGTGTACACTTACCATAAATGTAGATGTTCGAGTGTATTCACTGTCGCAGTATTCATAAAGTACAGTTGTGTAAACTTACCACAAATGTAGATGTTCGAGTGTATTCACTGCTGCAGTATTCATAAAGTACAGCTGTGTACACTTACCATAAATGTAGATGCTCGAGTGTATTCACTGTCGCAGTATACATAATGTACAGTTGTGTACACTTACCATAAATGTAGATGTTTGAGTGTATTCACTGTCGCAGTATACATAAAGTACAGTTATGTACACTTACCATAAATGTAGAAGTTCGAGTGTATTCACTGTCACAGTATACATAAAGTACAGTTGTGTACACTTACCATAAATGTAGATGTTCATGTGTATTCACTGTCACAGTATTCATAAAGTACAGTTGTGTACACTTACCATAAATGTAGATGTTCGAGTGTATTCACTGTCGCAGTATTCATAAAGTACAGTTGTGTACACTTACCATAAATGTAGAAGTTCGAGTGTATTCACTGTCGCAGTATACATAAAGTACAGCTGTGTACACTTACCATAAATGTAGAAGTTCGAGTGTATTCACTGTCGAAGTATACATAAAGTACCTTTGTGTACACTTAACATAAATGTCGATGTTCAAGTGTATTCACTGTCGCAGTATGCATAAAGTACAGTTGTGTACACTTACCATAAATGTAGATGTTCGAGTGTATTCACTGTTACAGTATACATAAAGTACAGCTGTGTACACTTACCATACATGTAGAAGTTCGAGTGTGTTCACTGTCGCAGTATACATAAAGTACAGTTGTGTACACTTACCATAAATGTTGATGTTAGAGTGTATTCACTGTTGCAGTCATCACATTTGGGTTATCTGATTGCAGTAGCCCTCAAGTCGGCCTGATTATCAAAGCCTTGGGTCCTGCATCGGTTGCTGTCTCATCTTCCCTGACGTCAGGTATAAAGCAGGCAGCTGACGTCAGGTATAAAGCATGCAACTGACGCCATTACATCAAGTTTTCTTGCCCCAGATGTCAGGTGCCTCCATAATGGGAAGCAATTATATACAAGGTTACACCTCCAACAAAAAGCAAATACACCCGAAAGCTTAAATACAGTAAACAAGAAGAAAGGTATAGCCAATAGAAGTCAGGGGGCTGGAGGGATGGTAACCATGACTGCAACAGTGAATACACTAGAACATCTACATTTATGGTAAGTGTACATAACTGTACTATGTTCTTCGTGTTTCACTGTTGCAGTCATTACATTTGGGTAGATTCCCAAAGCTAATAAAGGAAGAAGGTAGTTAGAGAGCATTAGGACCAGCTATTAAGCCCTGCAAGACTGCACTGGTAAAACCAGCTCTGGATTTAGAAAAAAATAGGCAAGTGGTAATGCTTGGTGAAAGTATGTACAGAGCTCCAGGTAGCAGCTTCTAGGATGTCCCTGGTAGGAACACCTCTGAGAAAGGCTGCTGAAGTAGATGCAGCCCTGGTGGAATGTGATATCCCCTGTGGGGTAGATTTTCCATGGTGCTTATAGCAGAAATGAATGCAATGGCCTATCCATTTAGAAATGGTTTGCTTTGAAATGGCCTTCCCCTCTGCCCCTGCAGCAAAGGCAACTATCAGCTGTTCAGTTTTCCTGAAAGGCTTAGTCCTGTCCAAATAAAATCTAAGTTGTCTGTGCACGTCCAAGGAGTGCAATATTCATTCCCCTTTGTTCTGTGGATTAGAAAAGAAGGTTGGCAAATGAATGGACTGATTAAGGGCCACACTGGATACCACCTTGGGCATGAAGGAAGGACTGGTCCTGAGGGACACCCTGTCTGCATGGAAGATGATGAAGGGCTCCACTGCCATGAGGGCCTGTAATTCAGACACTCTTCTTTCTGAAGTGATGGCTAGAAGGAAGGCGGTTTTTCAAGAAAGGAATTTCAGCTCTGCAGTTGCAGCTGGCTCAAAAGGATGTAGAGTGAGCTTTTCCAGTACAAAGTTAAGGTCCCAGGCTGGGTCCCAGGCTGGAGTAGGGGTTCACCTGGGTGGTCTTAAATTTTTGGCCCCTCTGAGGAATTGCTTCAGCAAGGGGTGAAAGAAGAGGGGTGGCTCAGTATTATAATGTGCTGAAATGGCTGAGGCATGAATTCTAATAGATGAGAAGGAAAGGCCCTTGTGGGGCATCTAGGTTAAGTACTGAACAATATGCGGTAAGCTGGGCACTGTTGTGCCCATCCCCTGAGTCTGGCTCCAGGAACAGTATCTTTTCCACTTTTCAGCATATGATTTTCTAGTGCTAGGCCTCCTTGCCTCCAGAATGACATCCAGCACTTGCTTACTGAGGGATGGTATTGGAGATCTCAGGTAATTAGCCATGCTTCAAGGTTCAGGGTTTGAAGCTAGGGGGTGCAGAATCTGGCCCTCCTGCTGGGATGGCAGGGAAGGGATCTGAGGCAAGTGCCATGGTTCCAGCAATGACATACTGCGCAAGATGGGGTACCAGTGTTGGCTTGGCCAGTCTGGTGCAATGAGTATTGTTCTTGGTTTGTCCTGTTTGATCTTTAGCAGAAGTTTCAAGAGGAGAGGCATAGGGAGGAAAGACAAAAGCTGAGAGGCTTTCCCAGGTGAAGGACAGAGCATCCACTTTCCAAGCTTGTCTGTGGGGAGTCCTTGTGCAGAATTTGTCCAATTGGTAGTTCTGAGGGGAGGCAAACAGGTCTATCTCTGGGCTCCCCCATTTGTTTCTCAAAATGTTGAATATCTTTGGTTCCAGTTTCCACTCGTGTGGGTCCATAAGATTTCTGCTTAGGTCATCTGCCAGTGAATTTAGCTTGTCTGGCAGGAATTGAGCTTGTAGGTGCACTTGGTAGCTCAGAGCTGTGTTCCACAGAGCCATGGCTAGTCTGCAGAGAGGGTACGAGTGGGTTCCCCCTGCTTGTTTATGTACCAAATAACAGTGGTGCTGTCTGTCTTTACCAATAATTGTCCTGGAAGAATGTGGTCCTTGAAGGCTGTCGGAGAATTCTGTACAGCTAACATTTCTTTTTGATTGATATGCAGGTGCATTTGACTCTGGTTCCATTCGCCCTGAATGCACTGCCCTGCCAAGTGAGACCCCTATGCATAGTCTGATGCATCTGTTGTTCTGTTGTTAGGGTGGCAGGGGGTAGAATGAGTGGCAGTCTCCTGTTGTAGTAGTAGGCCTGTGCCCACCAAAGGAACTCTGCCTTTATACAAGGAATGATAAGAATCATTGATTCCAGGTCCTGAGAATGTTGACACCATAAGCTTTTTAGATACCATTGTAGTTTCCTCATACGCAGTCTTGCATATGGAATAAGTAGGATGCAAGAGGCCATGAACCCCAGGGCTTGCAGTATTGTTCTTGCAAATAGCATGGTCTTTGTGGCCAGTAGTTTGAAGTAGGCTGTCAAATAAACTTGTTTCTCTGGCATGAGGTAGGCCATCTGGGAAGTTGTGTTCAAGCTTGCTCCCAGGAATACAATTTGTTGGCAGGGTACTAGGTGAGCTTTCTTTTCATTTATGTTGTACCCCAGTGAGGTTAGTAGTTTCTTTACAAATGCCAGATGATTTAATGGTATGCTCTGGCTTTCTGCCTGAATTAGACAATCGTCCAGGTATGGGTATATTTGAATATTTCTTTACCTGCAAAGTGCAATGATTGGAGACAGGCACTTTGTGAATACCCTGGGTGCAGTAGATAAGCCAAAGGGCAGTGCAGAGAACTGATAGTGCATGTAGCCTGATCTGAAGCGTAGGTATCTTCTGCAAGATTCCCTTATTGGGATGTGCAGGTAGGCTTCCTTTAAGTCCAATGTTGCCAACCAGGCATCTTTGCCTAGCATGGGAAGCAGCTGATGAGGAGTTAGCATTTTGAATTTTGGGATTACCAAAAAAAGTGTTTAGGATAGAGGTCCAGGATAGGACGCCAGGAGTTGTCTTATCTGGGTACCGAGTAAAAACCTTGTTCCCATTCCTCTGCTGGGACAGGCTGAATAGCCCTGATACTTAGAAGAGAGAGAACCAGCTGTTGAGCCTCTGTCCACTGATTTGGGGGTAGGTCTGGAACTGGAATCTATATCCGTGGGAAACTATTTAAAACCCATTTGTCTTGGGTAATGAGTTCCCAGTTTTTTGCATGCAGGGCGATCTTTCCCCCTAAGGGAGCAGACAGTTGAGCAGGGCTTGGAAGGTTTAAGGTTAAGTCATTGAGACAGTTTACCATAGGGGGTTGTCTTACTACTTCCAGCTTTGGAAGTGGGAGCCCCCCACTGCTTAGGCCTGTGAGTACCTTGAGACTGTAGCCTAGGCGGTCTGCTGTTCCTGGGTTTGGACTGAGAAGGCCTGGAAGAGACAGGAAAGGACCAGTTCTTAGAAGACCAATGCCTACTAAATCTGGGAGACTGTACTTACAGGAAATCTTTTAACAGTTTGCATAGATTTAGCTTTTTCCTCCATCTTTTTGAGGACTTCTTCTGCTTTGTTGCCAAACAGGCGGTCTTGGTTTAAGGGAGCATCCAGTAATTTAGCTTTAACATGATCTGGCAAATTTTGCTCTTTAAGTCAAGCATGCCTTCTAAGAACAGACCCAGTGACAGCAGCCCTGCAAGACGCTTCTAAAGAGTCAAAACCACATTGCAAAGTATGTTTACCAACTTGTTCAGCAGAATGCATTAAATCCTGTAATTCTTTATTTTCAGCACAGTCGGGAATCAACATCATTTTCTATTTAAGTAGTACAATAATATGCTGCTGATACTTTAACATATGAAACTGGCATTTTAAGCCCCTAATGGCCAAAGTAGCAGAAGTGTATACCTTCTTACCCCATCTGTCCAGGGCCCTGGAATCTCTATCAGAAGGGGTGGTAGGGTTTTTGACAGTAGTAGCCTTAATGCAAGATTACGTTGATTTGGACATGTGCTGAGGAGGGATGCAGAGTATATTGGGAAAAAGATGCTAAGGATGCTATTAACTGTTGTACATTTCAGTTATGTATTAACAGAGTATAGATATTAACTTCATATTTTAAAACTCATAATTTGTGTATTGTGTTTATTGTGTCCTTTTATTCATTAATGGTTAACATTTGTTATTTCTTAAACATTTGAAATCTATTCATTTTATTTTAACAGAGTATATATTTAGTTAATATTAGCACATTTTGTGTTAGGTTTTATATGACTGAGATTATTCAGTTTATAGTTGATAATTGTTGCCATTTCATGGTTTTAATATTATTTCTGTATTAGGTAATTTGTCTTTAAATTTAAATGTATTTCATTAGTCAGGTGATGTAAAAGGCGGGTGATTTTATGTATTTAAGAAAAAGCTTTGATGTTATCTGTGTTCTGATGAAATCTCCGTTGGGTAGATGAAAGCGCTCAACCATTGTTTTTGTACCTAATAAAGAAGTATATTTTTACATTTTTGTGGATTGTGGCTTGTCCTGGGAACTGGTTTTGGTGTTGATTTGTCAAGTGTTGGGTTCCTAGAACATTTCGTTTTTGGTAGTATGTATTTTAGCTTGATGTCTACCTTACAAAGCCATTCATACATCTACAGGACAGAGATAACCATTCCACTGGGCAGATGAAGACTTTGCAAGGCACCAGTAGCCTAGGCAGCCCAGAAATGGCACACTGTTTTCCTCCAGTAAGGCAGGCATTTCTCTCAACCTGCAGTCACCAAGAATCTGGACAAAGTGTATCTTAAAGAAACACATCTGGACCTAAACAATCTGGATTTTAACAGAAATCTGAATACATAATATCATAAACTCCTGCTTCCAATAGGACTGTAGGATATACCACTAATCAGAAACACAAGCTAAAATTGTTTAGGATACAGAAGTGACAAACTGGCACAAAATAAAATCATGTTTTATTCAGATTACATTTTAGGTCATAGTCAAAGCTTTCATAAATTGGTATTAAAATAAATAAAAATATAATAAAATCAATAAAATTGCAGTAGGTCTAAACTGGATAAAGTAGGCATTGAGCAACAAATATAATAACCAGCATGTATTTCACAAGTGACAGGAAACGGTATTACATTAAAATAGACACAACGTGAACAAACAAACTCCAGAAAGACAGGAAATGCAGGTCATGAATGAACCAAAGGCATGAAATGGTTAGGCAGAAACCACAGCCACTGAGACGCGGTCTTATTTTTACCTAGGACTTTGAACATCTAGACTGATTTGTGCCTTAGGCATCTGCAGTAGGTTGTGGCTTTGACCCTTGTTCCTGGTTGCTGAAAAGGGTCTCTGGACAAGTCCACCTAACTGGTTACCAAATAAATATAAAATAAACTGGCATCTACTGTTACCTTGTGCCATAAGTACATGCAGTTACTTTTCTCGGTTTCTGTTCCTCTTTATGCTACTTCTAAATTTCCTTTCCTTGAGGTACCCCATCCGTCCAAGTTACATGGCACTTTATCACAGCATATATGTTCAGCTTTACTGCTAATGTCTGTGTCCTTCTAGGCTTCGATCCTCTGCTGTATCTGTTGCTGTACAAGACTCCAAAGCAATGCTGTGATGTCACAAAATGTAATAGGAGATGCAGAAAAATGATGTCACAGCAACACCTATATAAAGACTAGTTTTGTCATCTGTCGCAACACAGATGCTGTGCTGTCCTTTTGTGGAGTGAAAAGTGACTTTCCAATCGTTTGAATTCAGTTCTGTTATGTGATGCCTAACATCTAGGTTGTGGAAAGTACTGCAACTTGAAGAATGTTCAGTTCTGGACACGAGGTACCAGAACCCCTTTTGAGGTGGTGCAGCATTAATAACAGGAGTCATGGTCAGAAAGTCAGTCCACAGAAATATACTGTCAGAGTGGAAAAAAAGTCATAGGAGAAATTACACAGCACAATCACATAAAAAACAAACATACAAAACTATCAAAGATAATATTCACTAAAGTAGTTAAAAATCAGGCTGAAATAGATATGGTTCTTAAACATTTAATTTAGTACTAATATTTTAGGTTCATAGGTTGGTACTGGGCTATCGGCCCTAGGGCCTATATAAGCCTAGCCATAACAATTCCCTGGCTATTTCTTCCCACACTATTTACTTCCTGGACCCCTGTCTAGCAAGGTGACTGACGTGATCTCCAGGGTGAATTTCCTTTCTCCCATCCAATCATCAAGGTTCCTTTTGAAGAAGGCCAAAGAGGTGCTCTGCTTGACATGTATGGGCAGTCTATTCCAGAGTCTGGGGAATATCTGGGTCAGGAATCTATCCCTCCAGCATGTTTTGTTTATTGTGATGACAAGGTTTAGATCCCTGGAGTGCGTGGCTCTGAGGGATTGGGATTTTTTTTTAAGTGTAGCATGTCCAACAGCTCTGGGTTTGTCATGGCCTTGTATGTTAAGCAGAGATTGCCTCTGAGTAGACTATATGTGACAGAGTATAGCTGGAATTTTTTTAAGGCGGTCAGCATAGGGCATCTGCTTTAGGCCTGTGATTCTTTTAGTGAGGTACTTCTGTGGCCTTTCCAGTTGTTGCAGGTGTCTTGAGAGGTACATACCAAGTGGGGCGATAATGGGTCTAATGAGGGATGAGTACAGTGGGACAATGACCTCCTTTTTTCTGGATGAAAACCCTTAGTGATGAGGTGTGCCACATAGAAGGATTTCCTGACTGTTGTGGTGATGTGGTTATCGAAGGTGAGACCACTGTCCACCTGTGTCCCTAAGTCTCTTATCACACTTTCAGTGCTTAGTGTACTGCCACCTATGTGGTAATTCATGGGTACATGTTTTTCCCAAAAGGGACAACTATACATTTCTTGGCATTGAGCTTGAGCCCATGGCTCTGGCACCAAGCATCTGTTTCTGTAAAGCCCTTTTGTAAGGTGTCCACATCATTTGGAAATTCAATAATGACTCCCAGTTTGCAGTCATCTGCAAACTTTGTTAGCCAGAGTCCCTTAGTATTGGCCTGTACTTCAGAGAAGTAGATGCCAAACAAGAATGGTTCCAGGACTGAACCCTGAGGTACTCCACTTGTCACTTGTCTGGAGCTGGATTTGGAGTCAGCTACTTTTACAGTGTGGGTTCTGTCAGTAAGCCAGTTGGCAACCCATCAAGTGACGTAGGGATTAATGCCCAGCTTAGTAAGTTTATCTATGATTCCAGAGTGGGGGATGGTGTCAAAGGCCTTGGTGAGGTGGAGATGGGCAGTGTGGACTGCCTTACCCTCATCCACGGCTCTGAAGACTGATTCGAAGAAGTCAATCAGGTTCAGGAGACAAGATCGTCCCTTCACAAACCCAAACTGGGTGGGGTCCAGTGTTTGAAGGTTGCCAATGTCTTTGTTTATAAGTTCCATGATAATACGTTCCATGGTCTTGCAGATCAGGCTCATCAGACTGATGGGACGATAGTTCCCAGGATCTAAGGTTTATCTCCCCTTGTGGAGTGGGATAACTGTAGCTGTGCGCCACTCAGTGGGCACAAAGCCTGAGGTAAGGCTATGATTAAACATGGCACTTAGGTGAGGTGCCAATTCAATTTGTAGTTCATGTAGTACACAGCCCAGGATGTCATCTGATCCCATGGATGCTGTATTCTTAGCTTTGGAGAGTGCGTTTTTTACCTGTGTGGCCGTTATTACCGGAATTTGGCAATCTTCCGGTATTGAGATAGGCCATTTAGAGAGTGAGAGGGGAAATCCAAATGTAGTTATCTCTTCAGGAAATGATGCTAGAAGAACCCTCCATTATCACAGGGAATTTTCATAAAGGACAGGTGGATGGAGGGGTCATAATCAAGTACTAGTACAGAACGATGCATCTGAATCCAACTGTAGTGAGTAAGTACATTACCCACATACAGTATATGTACATGTATATGTGGTGAGTACATTACCCACATACAGTATATGTACATGTATATGTGGTGAGTACATTACCCACATACAGTATATGTACATGTATATGTGGTGAGTACATTACCCACATACAGTATATGTACATGTATATGTGGTGAGTACATTACCCACATACAGTATATGTACATGTATATGTGGTGAGTACATTACCCACATACAGTATATGTACATGTATATGTGGTGAGTACATTACCCACATACAGTATATGTACATGTATATGTGGTGAGTACATTACCCACATACAGTATATGTACATGTATGTGGTGAGTACATTACCCACATACAGTATATGTACATACATACGATACAGTATATGTACATGTATATGTGGTGAGTACATTACCCACATACAGTATATGTACATGTATATGTGGTGAGTACATTACCCACATACAGTATATGTACATGTATATGTGGTGAGTACATTACCCACATACAGTATACAGTATATGTACATGTATATGTAGTGAGTACATTACCCACATACAGTATATGTACATGTATATGTAGTGAGTACATTACCCACATACAGTATATGTACATGTATATGTAGTGAGTACATTACCCACATACAGTATATGTACATGTACATGTAGTGAGTACATTACCCACATACAGTATATGTACATGTAGTGAGTACATTACCCACATACAGTATATGTACATGTATACGTAGTGAGTACATTACCCACATACAGTATATGTACATGTATACGTAGTGAGTACATTACCCACATACAGTATATGTACATGTATACGTAGTGAGTACATTACCCACATACAGTATATGTACATGTATACGTAGTGAGTACATTACCCACATACAGTATATGTACATGTATATGTAGTGAGTACATTACCCACATACAGTATATGTACATGTATATGTAGTGAGTACATTACCCACATACAGTATATGTACATGTATATGTAGTGAGTACATTACCCACATACAGTATATGTACATGTATATGTAGTGAGTACATTACCCACATACAGTATATGTACATGTATATGTAGTGAGTACATTACCCACATACAGTATATGTACATGTATATGTAGTGAGTACATTACCCACATACAGTATATGTACATGTATATGTAGTGAGTACATTACCCACATACAGTATATGTACATGTATATGTAGTGAGTACATTACCCACATACAGTATATGTACATGTATATGTAGTGAGTACATTACCCACATACAGTATATGTACATGTATATGTAGTGAGTACATTACCCACATACAGTATATGTACATGTATATGTAGTGAGTACATTACCCACATACAGTATATGTACATGTATATGTAGTGAGTACATTACCCACATACAGTATATGTACATGTATATGTAGTGAGTACATTACCCACATACAGTATATGTACATGTATATGTAGTGAGTACATTACCCACATACAGTATATGTACATGTATATGTAGTGAGTACATTACCCACATACAGTATATGTACATGTATATGTAGTGAGTACATTACCCACATACAGTATATGTACATGTATATGTAGTGAGTACATTACCCACATACAGTATATGTACATGTATATGTAGTGAGTACATTACCCACATACAGTATATGTACATGTATATGTAGTGAGTACATTACCCACATACAGTATATGTACATGTATATGTAGTGAGTACATTACCCACATACAGTATATGTACATGTATATGTAGTGAGTACATTACCCACATACAGTATATGTACATGTATATGTAGTGAGTACATTACCCACATACAGTATATGTACATGTATATGTAGTGAGTACATTACCCACATACAGTATATGTACATGTATATGTAGTGAGTACATTACCCACATACAGTATATGTACATGTATATGTAGTGAGTACATTACCCACATACAGTATATGTACATGTATATGTAGTGAGTACATACTACACGTTTCGGCCACAGAACACAGACCGAAACACAAAAGGTGGGGGTGTAGCCATATTCATCAAGGATACCTACACACCTCCAGGTTAGTGGTGCAGCATGATACCCCTGAGATCATCCATGTGCAACTAACTTCGGGCAAATCTGCAATGCAAATTGTGGCCTGCTACAGATCACCCTCCATGACCCAGGATGACCACTCCACCTTTCTGGAGACACTGGAAAATATGAAGGTCCTACTAAACACCCTGACATTGGGCGATTTCAATTACCCTACCATTCACTGGGAAAACTACTTGGAGTACAAATTCCCAGGCCCAGCGCTTCCTGGAATTCATCAATTCAAACACCCTGGATCAGCTGGTAAACTCCCCTACCAGAGGTGAAAACATATTGGACCTGGTCATCACCAACATGGGCGACAGGTGTTCCACACCAGAGGTCAACCCGTCACTGGTTAGATCAGACCATAAGCTAATCACTCTGGATGTCCACATCCCACCACCATCCCCAACTAAGGAAACCACATTAAAAAACTTTTCTAAAGCACACTTTACCCTACTTAAGACAGAGGTGGTAAGTTTCACAGCCCCCATGCTAAAGGATAATGCTGCCCAAGATGCAGAAACCTTTACAAATGCACTCTATGAGCACCTACAAGGATGCATGGATTGTGCCATCCCTAGCAAAACCAAGACTCACTCCTCTAAGAGAAGGAAACCAGTTTGGTGGACCCCTGTAATAAACAAGGCTATACAATAGAAGGAGGAAACTAGTTCAGAAAAAAGGCAAATCCCAAGCAGAAAAGACATCCCTGATCAGTATCAGTAAGAAACTTAGGTCCCTCATGAAATTATCCAAGGCTAACTTTGAAAGAAAAATAGCCAAGGATTCAAAAGATAACCACAAAGCCTTCTTTAACTATGTTAAGAATCTAAGTGGCAACTTGCAGATATGCACTGAACTAGTGCAAAATAGCACAAAATATACTGAACCTACTGATATTTCCAACATCCTGGCAGATAGATTCAGTGCAAACTTCACCCCCCCTCTCACCTCCAAAAGGGCCCACAACAATACCGGAAAAGTGTAGTGTCCCAAAAATCACAGACAAACATGTGAAAACAGCCCTTTCAAAAGCCAAAAACACAGTGTCAATGGGACCAGATGGTGTCCCAGGCTGAGTCATGCATGAACTACAGAAAAAACGAACCCCCCCACCTAAACACGCTGTTCAACCTCAGCCTCTCCACAGGCTATGTGCCCATAGAATGGCGCACAGCAACGGTTATTCCTCTCCACTAAGGAAGGGCCACAACTGACCTTGGTAACTATCATCCCATAAGCCTGACTAGCCTGGTCTGCAAGGCTATGGAGCGTATCATCATGGAACTCATTAACAAAGACATTGGGAACCTCCAAACACTTAACCCAACCCCGTTTGGCTTTGTTAATGACAGATTATGCCTACTAAACCTGGTTGACTTCTTCAAGACAGTCACTAAGGCCATAGATGAGGGAAAGGTGGTTCACACAGCCTACCTTGACCTTGCCAGTGCTTGTGACACCATTGCCCACTTGGGTATTACAGAAAAACTCACCAGCCTGAACATAAACCCCAACGTCATGAGATGGGTTGCTAACTGGCTTACAGACAGAACTCACATGGTAAGAACAGCGGGCTCCAGGTCCGACTCTAAACCAGTCACAAGTGGTGTCCTGCAAGGCTCGGTTCTGGGACCCCTACTGTTTGGCATATATTTCTCAGAAGTACAGACAAACACAGGAGGACTATGGCTAACCAAGTTCACCGATGACTGCAAACTGGGAGCCATAACTGACTCACCAGCAGACACGGACATCCTTCAACAGGGCCTTACTGAGAAAGACACCTGGTGTCAAAGTCATGGCCTCAAGCTAAATGCCAAAAAAAGCACAGTCATCCCATTTGGAAAAAACAAAACACCCACGAATTTCCACATAGGTTGCAGCCCTCTTAATACAAAAGAGGTAATAACAGATCTGAGGACCCAGGTAGACAGTAATCTCTCCTTTGACAATCATATTGCCAAAGTAGTTAGGAAATCCTTCTATGTGGCCCATCTAATTACTAAAGGGTTCGCATCTAGACATAAAAAGGTTATAGTGCCCCTCTACTCATCACTCATTAGACTCATCATAGAGTACAATACCCCATATGGGATGTACCTCACAAGACACTTCCAACAGCTGGAAAGACCACAAAAGTACCTCACCAAGAGGATTACTGGCCTCAAACATATGTCCTATGCAGCCCGACTGAAAAAACTCTGGCTGTACTCAGTGGCATATCGCTTACTCAGAAGTGATCTCTGCTTGACTTACAAAGCCATGTTCAACTCAGAATTGATGGACATGCTCCACCTAAAGAAATCCAAGTCACTGTGAGCCATGCGCTCTAGTGAGCTAAACCTCGCCACAACAATAAATAGAACTTGCTGGAGGGATAGAGTCCTGTCACAGAGACTCCCCATGCTTTGGAATAAAATTCCAAATTACATCAGGCAGAGCCCCTCACTAACACTCTTCAAGAGAAACCTTGACGAGTGGATGGGTAACAAAAAATACACCCCTGGGATCACTTCATTGGGTCTGCTTGACAGAGGATCAATTAATTAATCAATGGGGTGGTGAAAGCCGACACTCTGGCTAGGCTTATAAATGCCCTCGGGCAGATAGCCTAGTACCTACCTATGAACAGTTTGCACCAATCCAAAGAAATGAAACCACCATAAACACTAAAGGTAAAGACTCTTCAATCCATCCAAAACAGCATCTGTACTGTTTGTCATGCCACCAGGAGACCAGCTCATCTTCTGAAAAGACCAGCAAAATCTGGGTCTTGATTTTTACATAGCTTGAAATATGCAACGTGTGGTAAAGATGGAAAGAACACTGGGTTAAGGGGCTGACACTATGGCCTTTTATTAGTCAATGCTATAGTAAGAATATTCAGAGCAGTTACCCCCGTCATCTGGAGCCATGAGCAGTTCAACAGCCTAGAACTTACCCTTAACTCATAGTTGAGGACCAAAATAAAAAGGTCTTCCTGAAGGTTTAACCACTCACACACAAAAGGTCTCCACTCTCTGTTACCCTGTGCCTTAGATGTTTCCAACTAGTTGCTACAGGTACTAACACTCTGAGCTCCTGCAGTATAATCAGGCATTTAAGAACCAAGTTATCACCTGTGGAGCCTTACATGTCAACCAATACTGTAATCAGACCCCATCTGCATTCATAACTGCACAATTCTTATTAGCTTCATTACCTGTGTAATCTTTTGATCTCCCCCTTTCTACTTTTTTATATAGCCACCATATAAACTTATACTCTCCTGTTCTTCCCAGCCTTTAAACTTTCAGCACCTTCTCAACCTTTGGTCCTCTCTGCAACATTCTCTCCAGAACTTACTCATCTACTCTCCTCACAACCAGGTAGAAGTTAGTTCCAGCCTTCTCCAGTTATTTCATTTATCTCTGCTCCTTCCCACCCCAATTCCCCAACACACATTCTTATACTGGAAGACCACTACCCATTTTTAAGACCACTACCCGTTTTTATTTGCCTAGTAAATACACCTTAAAGGAATACTGCTTTCCACCCTCATTTTCTAAATTGTAAGGACTGTACTGCAGTTAATTTGCACTAGGAATTCCTATAACCATGACATACATATACATTCTCATGATATCAATTACTTCCCTTCAACCGTCACACAAAACCCTACAGCAATTACCCGATTGCCCCTGCCTCCATATATCAAACTACATTAATACCCACATACATATTACCTACCTATACACCATACCTACACACATACTACCTCCCCATATGCACATACTATCTACCCAGACCTACACACATACTACCTACCCATAAACCCCATACCTACACATATACTACCTACCCATACCCCATAGCCACACATATACTACCCATCCCTAATCCATAGCCACACATATACTACCTACCCCTAACCCACAGCCACACATATACTACCTACTCATACCCCAAACCCACACACATACCACCTACCCATACCCCATACCCATACGCATACTACCTGCCCATACCCACACATACTACCTGCCCATATCCCATACCCACATGCATACTACCTGCCCATACCCACACACATACTACCTACCCATACCCCATAGCCACACATATACTACCCATCCATACCCTTACCTACACACATACTATCTACCCATACCCACACAAGTTACCTACCCATACTCATGTATATACTACCTACCCATACCTACACACACATACTACATATCCACACACACACATACTACCTACCCATACCCACACACATACTACCTACCTATAAATCCATACCCACACACATACTACCTGCCCATACGCCATACCCACACGCATACTACCTACCCATAACCCATAACCACATGCATACTACCTGCCCATCCCCATACACACACTACCTACCCACACCCACATGAATACTACCTACCCATACCCACATGCATACTACCTGCTCATACCCCTTATCTACACACATACAACCTACCCATAACCCTTACCTACACACATACTACCTAACCATACCCCACACATACTACCAACCTATACACCACACATACTACCTACCCATACCCCATAACCACACACATACTTCCTGCCCATACCTACCCATACCACATACCCACACACATACTACCTAACCATACCTCATACATACCCACAAACTACCTTTCCAAACCTCATACCTACACACATACTACCTACCCATACACACATACTACCTACCCATACCCCATAGCCACACACATACTGCCTACCCATACCTACACACATACTACCTACCTATACCCTATGCCTACACACATACCCCTACCCATACCCACACACATACTACCTTACCCATACCCCATACCTACACACTAATCCCTACCCATACTCCATACCTACCCACATACTACCTGCCCATACCTCATACCTACACACATACTACCTACCCATACTCCATACCTACACACATACTACCTACCTATACCTACACACATAACCCCTACCCATACCCACACACACATAGTACCTACCCATACCTACACACACAACCCCTACCCATACCCACACACACATAGTACCTACCCATACCTACACATACAACCCCCACCTATACCTACACACATACTACCTACCCATACCCTATACCTTCACAGATAACTCCTACCCATACCCACATGCATACTATCTACCCATATCCACACATGCATAACACCTACCCATACCCACACATCCATAACACCTACCCATACCCACAAATGCAGGACACCCACCCATACACACATACTACCTACCCATACCCCATTAAGCATTCACATCACACCCATACCAACACCCAACTCGCATACATCAAATATATCAGGGTCCTAATAACTCATCATCTGTAAATTTAGGTAGAAAACCCTAGTTGTACATAAAACTACACGTTTTAAAAAAAAAGTATGTAAATTCAGTCCCATTGTCTTTATATTTTTGCCAAGAGGCAACAATAATCCCAGTTCAGGACCACTTAATAATAATGCCTTGAGTCAAACCAATAAACAGTGTCATATTACCTGCTCTAACGCCCATAGTGTCAAGAAGAAAAATGTCCAAATCAATGCCTTTACTATGCAATATGACCTTGGAATTCTAGCTGTTACAGAAACACGTCTGAAACCTGACACTCACGGTCTTCACACCTCATACCAAACTATTCATACCTATAAGATTACAGACCAGGCTAAAAAAAAAACTGGGGAGGAGCATTAATTCTCTTCAAAGACGACCTTAACCCCACAATCATTGCACGAGCTAAGAGTAACTCAGAACTGGATCCTAACTGGATCATTTTAAAATTTCCAACAACCAGCCAAAATCCTCTTGTTATAACCAGTGCATACGTACCTCCACCAGCCTCACTACCAAAATTCATTACTTCCATCTAAAAAATATATGCCACAGCTCCAAAAACTGAAACCTAATTGTTCTTGGATACTTCAACTTTAATTACTTAGGACTAAAAGCCAGTGACATGTCAGACCTCCTGTCCCACTTAAGGCTTGCCCATATCAACTCTGAAGCCATTAGACCAAACCTTCAGTCCAACAGGCACACCTTACTAGACCTTGTAATAACTAAATCCTACAATGATATCAAACCTCACCATGCATGCACTCTCCTTCAATGATCACTGTCCCTTAACTTTCTCAGTACATAAGTTTAGGTTATATTTTAACATTAGACTATTACCTTCAGATCCCAAGCCATTTAAATATCACTAATCTTAAAAAAAACACCTTGCCATCCTTAATTTACTTGCCATAAAAGACCCCAGTGAAGCAGCTAACAACACCCCACTGCACTTGCAAAATAAATTCATTCCCTTAGTAAAAAGGCTACTTTGACCTCATAAACATGACTGGGTATCTAACAAATTAAACATGATGAAGTGTGGCACAATTGGAAATGTAACCCCTCCACAAATTCCTGAACCAAATATACCTCACCATGCAACCTAGCCAAGCAATCTGTCCTCAGACACAAAAACAACCACTACCAAAGCAAACTAATTTCACTTTTAGCCAAGCCAAACATAAAATATTCTGGAGACAACTGAACCTGTTGACTGGTCAAAAAAAGCAATACAACTCCATTCCCCTGAAGCCCTCTACCACCAACACATACAAAATCTCATGCACCAACTTCCTCAATCAGTTTCAACAACCTGCCAGCCCAACAGCCACCCACCCTTTTACATTTCACTTCAAAAAAGATTAGAAGCAAGGAGACTAAAATACAACTGGACCAAATATAAGTAGGAGCCCACCTAGGTTCAGATAAACTAGCCACTCGGTTCATTCATCTTTGTAAGGACTTCACCTGCCACCCTCTCACTCACTGATCACAATAACTTTAGCTAACTATATTTGGGAGGAGGACGATGGGTCCGGGAGCCCCTGGAGAATGGTCCTAACAAAACATGATCCAGATGTAGAGAAGGAATCATAAGTACAGTGTTTTGTAAAAGTATGTACAGAGGACCAAGTAGAAGCTTCTAGAATACTTCGAGAATCCAACCCTTTACAAACAGCCATAGATGAAGCCAAGACCCTGGTAGAGTGGGCCTTGACCCTGCCTGCAACAGATTTGTCATGCTGAGTAAAAATAAACAAATAAATAAATAAAAAGTTGTGTACTAATAGTTACGTTCCATCTGTGCTGTCCATTTTCATTCTTCCTCAACTGATTGGTTTCAGATTTGACTCGGCCGCTTCTTCCAGATCCTTGGATACAACTCGCGAGCTCCTCCCTTTACCCATAATGCCCCATCAGCCTAACATACCTCAGATAGAGTTTGTTGCCCTCAGTAGACATACTGGTGGATAATACTTTAAGGAAATTAAAAAGGTATAAATTAAAAGAATGGAACTGAAACTCAAACAAGGAAAGTACAGTTGTGTACACTTACCATAAATGTAGATGTTCGACTGTATTCACTGTTGCAGTCATCACACTTGGGTTATCTGCTTGCAGGTAGCCCTCAGTCAGCCCAAATACCAGAGTCTTAGTATTTCTGCATCGGATGCTGTCGCTTCTTCCATGACGTCAGGACATCAGGGGTATAAAACTGGCAGCCGATGCCATTACATCAGTTTTTCTTGCCCCAAATGTCAGGAGCCCCTAAACAGGGAGCTGGTATATGGTGGGGAATACCACCAGTAAAAAGTAAATACCAATGCCATTAGGAATGGCCATAGAGAGGAGAAGTAGAAAGATAGACAAAAAAATAGGGAACTGCAGGGAGGGAAACCAGGACCGCAACAGTGAATACACTTGAACATTTACATATATGGTAAGTGTACACAACTGTACTATGTTCTTCGTGTTTCACTGTTGCAGTCATCACATGGATTGATTCCCAAAGCTGAGGAAGCGTGGAGGCAGTCAAGAAGTGTTAGGGCTGGCTAGTAGGCCTTGCAAGACTGCTGTAGCAAATCCAGCCTTGGATTTAGAAAAGATAGGTAAGTGGCAATGCTTGGTGAAGGTGTGTACAGAAATCCAGGTTGCAGCTTCCAGAATGTCCCTGATAGGGAGCTGGTCAGATTTTCTGAAAGGCTTAATCCTGTCAAGGTAGAACCAGAGCTGTCTATAAATGTCCAAGGAGTGCAGGATCCTTTCCCCTTTATTCTGAGGATTAGGGAAGAATGTTGACAAATGGATAGACTGGTTTAAAGCCACAATGGACACCGCCGTAGGCATAAAGGACGGGTTTGTCCTGAGGCACACGCTGTCAGCATGGAAGATAATGAAGGGTTCCACAACCATCAGTGCCTGTAACTCAGACACTCTTCTTGCTGATGTTATGGCTAAAAGCAAGGCTGTTTTCCAAGAGAGGAATTTTAACTCTGCTGAGGCAGCAGGTTCAAAAGGGGGAAGCGTGAGCTTTTCCAATATAAAGTTAAGGTCCCAGGCCGGGGTGGGTGCTCTCCTAGGGGGCCTTAAGTTGTTAGCCCCTCTCAGGAACTGTTTGATGAGAGGGTGAGAAAATAGAGGTGGCTCAGTATTATAATGAGCTGAGATGGCAGAGGCATGAATCTTAATGGAGAAGGATAGGCCTCTGTGGAGTAGCTCTGCTAGGTAATCCAGGATTAGAGGTAAGGAGGGCGCTGCTGGGTCCTTCCCTTGAGACTGCTTACATGAACAGTATCTTTTCCACTTTTCAGCACAGGATTTTCTAGTACTAGGCCTTTTGGCTTCAAGAATAACGTCCAGCACCTGTTTGCTGACGATTGCTGATGGTGTATTCAAGGGATAAGCCAGGCTGCAAGACTTAGGGTTTGCAATTCTGGATGCAAAATCTGCCCCTCCTGCTGAGACAACAGGGTAGGAGTCTGGTGAAGGTGCCAGGGTGACACTGTTGTCAGGCTGCGTAAGAGTGGGTACCAGTGCTGGCGTGGCCAGTCTGGGGCAATAAGAATTGCCTTTGGCCTGTCCTGTTTTATCTTGAGAAGTACTCTTGAGAGAAGGGGAAGAGGGGGGAAGGCATAAATTGAGAGGTTTTCCCATTGAAAGGATAGGGCATGCACCTTCCAGGCCCTGCTATATGGGTTCCTGGTGCAGTATTTGCTCAACTAGGAGTTCTTGGAGAGGCAAAGCAGTACACCTCCGGAGTCCCCCACCTCTGGATCAGAAGGTTGAAGGTGTTGGGCTCCAATTTCCACTCGTGGGTCTAGGAGACTTCTCCTCAAGTCGTCTGCCAGTGAATTTTGTTTACCTGGCAGGAACTGAGCTTGTAGATGCACTTGGTTGCTCAAGGCTGTGTTCCACAGGGCCATCCAACCTGCAGAGTGGGTAAGAATGGGTTCTCCCCCTGCTTGTTTATGTACCACATAACTGTGGTGTTGTCTGTTTTTATAAGCAGTTGTCCTGGAAGGATTAGGTATTTGAAGGCTGTCAGAGCATTCTGTACAGCTAGTATCTCTTTTTGATTGATGTGCAGGCGAATCTGGCTTGGGCTCCAGTGGCCCTGAATGCATTTGCCTGCCATGTGAGTCCTCCATTCATAGTCTGATGCATCTGTTGTCAGGGTTTGGGCAGCGAGGGGTTGAGTGAAAGGCAGTCCCTTGTTGTGGTTGCATGCTTCTGCCCACCAAAGGAACTCTGCCCTTAGACAAGGTATGATAGAAATCACTGTTTCCAGGTCCTGAGAATGTTGACACCAGAGACCACTGAAGTTTTCTCAAATGCAGTCAGCATATGGAATTAGCAGAATACATGAGGCCATGAACCTTAGGGCTTGCAATATTTTTCTTGCAGAAAGCTGGGTTCTGGTGGCCATTTGTTTGAAACAGTTTGTCAGATATACCTGTTTTTCTGAAGTGAGAAATGCCATCTGAGAAGTTGTGTCCAAGCTTGCTCCCAGAAATACAATCTTTTGACTGGGTACCAGTTGTGATTTCTTTTCGTTGATGGTGTACCCCAGTGAAGTTAGAAGTCTCTACAAATGCCAGGTGCTGAAGAAGCAGGTCCTGACTGTTCGCCTGAATCAGGCAGTTGTCCAAGTCTGGGAAAATGTGCACATTTCTCTGCCTGCAGTATGCAATGGCTAGAGCCAGGCACTTTATGAATACTCTGGGTGCAGTAGATAAGCCAAAGGGAAGTACAGAGAACTGAAGCGTAGATATTTCCTGCATGACTCACTTATGGGATGTGCAGATAAGCTTCTTTTAAGTCTAGAGTGACTAACCAGGCATCCTTGGCTAGCATAGGGAGAAGCTGTTGCAGGGTAAGCATCTTGAATTTTGGGATCACCAGAAAGGTGTTGAGAATAGAAAGATCCAGGATTGGGCACCAAGAGCCCTCTTTTCTGGGCACCAGGAAAAGTCTGGAGTAGAAACCCTGACCCTTTTGTTCTACTGGAACAGGCTGAATAGCTCTGATATTGAGCAAGGAAAGTATTGTTTTTGAGCCTCTGCCTACTGGTTTGGAGGAAGTTCTGGAAATCCTTTTGGGGTTGGCAGTGAATGGAAGTAGAATTTGTACCCCTGGGATACAATGTTTAGGGCCCATCAGTCCTGAGTAATAGACATCCAGTTTTTTGCATGAAGGGCAAGTTTTCCTCCTAGGGGCACAAGCAATTGGGTAGGGCAGGGAAGGATAACTGAAAAGTCATTGTGAACTTTTTCCATAAGGGGGTGGCTTACCACTCCCTGTTTTTGGGGTGGGGGCACTCCATTGTTTAGATCTCTGCATACCCTGAGACTGTAGTCTGGGTGGCCTGCTTCCCCTGGGTCTGGTCTGGGAAGGCCTGGAAGGGGCTGGAAAGGACCAGTTTTTTGAAGGCTTATGCCTACTGAATCTAGGTGGTTGCAATTGTAAGAATTCTTTGACAGTTTGCATTGATTTAGCTTCTTCTTCCATCTTTTTAAGAACTTCTTCTGCTTTGGTGAAAAACAAACAGTCCTTATTTAAAGGAGCGTCTAGTAATTTGGATTTGACATGGTCGGGCAAGGTTTGTTCCTTCAGCCAAGCATGCCTTCTCAGTACAAACCCAGTGACTGCAGCCCTGCAAGATGCTCGTAGGGCATCAAAGCCACACTGCAAAGTATGCTTACTAACTTGGTTTGCAGAATGCATTAGCTCTTGTAAATCTTTATTTTCTGCACAATCTGGCAATAATGCCATTTTTGTTTAACTAGTTCCATAATATGTTGTTGGTACTTCAACATGTGAAAAGTACAGTTGTGTACACTTGCCATAAATGTTGATGTTCGAGTGTATTCACTGTTGCAGTCATCACATTTGGGTTATTTGATTGCAGTAGCCCTCAGTCAGCCTGATTATCAAAGTCTTGGGTCCTGCATCGGTTGCTGTCTCATCTTCCGTGACGTCAGGTAGTCAGGGGTATAAAGCATGCAGCTGACGCCATTACATCAATTTTTCTTGCCCCAGACGTCAGGTGCCTCCATAATGGGAAGCAATTATATACAAGGCTACACCTCCAACAAAAAGCAAATACATCAGAAAGCTTAAATACAGTAAAGAAGAAGAAAGGTATAGCCAATAGAAGTCAGGGGGCTGGAGGGATGGTAACCAGGACTGCAACAGTGAATACACTCGAGCATCTACATTTATGGTAAGTGTACACAACTGTACTATGTTCTTCATGTTTTACTGTTGCAGTCATCACATTTGGGTAGATTCCCAAAGCTAAGGATGGGAGGAGGAATTTAGATAGCATTAAGACCAGCTATAAGGCCCCGCAACACTGCAGTGGCAAAGCCAGCTCTAGATTTAGAGAAAATTGGCAAATGGTAATGCTTGATAAAAGTATGTACAGAACTCCACGTAGCAGCCTCTAGGATGTCCCTGTTAGGGACACCTCTGAGAAAGGCTGTAGAGGTAGATGCAGCCCTGGTTGAATGGGGTCTAATCCCCCTGTGGGATAGATTTTCCATGGTGCTTATAGCAGAAATTAATGCAATGGCCTATCCATTTAGAAATGGTTTGTTTTGAAATAGCCTTCCCCTCTGCCCCTGCAGCAAATGCCACCAGCAATTGTTCAGATTTCCTTTGAGGTTTAGTCCTGTTCAAGTAAAATCTAAGTTGTCTGTGCAGATCCAATGAGTGCAGTATCCATTCCCCTTTGTTCTGTGGATTAGAAAAGAAGGTTGGCAAATGAATGGACTGATTAAGAGCCACACTGGATACCACCTTGGGCATGAAGGATGGATTGGTCCTGAGGGACACCCTGTCCTCATGAAAGATGATGAAAGGTTCCACTGCCATAAGGGCCTGTAATTCAGATATCCTTTCTTACTGAAGTGATTGCTAAAAAGGAAGGCTGTTTTCCAAGAAAGGAATTTTAAATCTGCACTTGCAGCTGGCTCAAAAGGAGGGAGAGTGAGTTTTTCCAATACAAAGTTAAGGTCCCAGGCTGGAGTAGGGGCTCTCCTGGGTGGGCTTAAGTTTTTGGCTCCTCTGAGGAACTGCTTGAGCAGTGGATGAGAGAAGAGGGGTGGTTCTGTGTTATAATGAGCTGAAATGGCTGAGGCGTGAATTTTGATGGAGGAAAAAGAAAGGCCCTTGTGAAGCATCTCAGTTAAGTATTGAAGAAACTGAGGTAAATTGGGCGCTGCTGTACCCATCCCTTGAGTTTGGTTCCAGGCACATAATCTTTTACATTTTTCAGCATAAGAGTTTCTAGCACTAGGCCTCCTTGCCTCGAAAATGACATCCAAAACTTGTTTACTGAGGGATGGTAACGGAGAGATTAGGTAATTAGCCAGGCTGCCAGGTTCAGGGTTTGAAGCTGAGTGTGCAGAATCTGGTTCTCCTGCTGTGACAACAGGGTAGGGAGTCTGAGGCAGGTGCCATGGAGCCAGCAGTGACACACTGTGCAAGAGGGGGTACCAGTGTTGGTGTGGTCAGTCTGGTGCAAGCAATATCGTCCTTGGTTTGTCCTGTTTGATCTTTAGTAGTACTTTAGAGAGGAGAGGCAGAGGAGGAAAGGCACAAACTGATAAAATTTTTCCAGCTGAAGGACAGAGCATCCACTTTCCAAGCTTGTTTGTGGGGAGTCCTTGTGCACAATTTGTCCAATTGGTAGTTTTGGGGGGAAGCAAACAGGTCTATATCTGGGCTCCCCCATTTGTTTATCAACATGTTGAAAGTCTTTGGTTCCAGTTTCCACTCGTGTGGGTCCATGAGATTTCTGCTTAGTTCGTCTGCCAGTGTATTTAGTTTTCCTGGCAGGAATTGAGCCTGTAGATGCACTTGGTAGCTCAAAACTGTGTTCCATACAGCCATGGCTAGTTTGCAGAGGGGGTAAGAATGGGTACCCCCTGCTTGTTTATGTACCACATAACAGTGGTGTTGTCCATCTTTACCATTAATTGTCCTGGAAGAATGTGGTTCTTGAAGGCTGTCAGAGCACTCTGTACAGCTAACATTTCTTTTTGATTGATATGCAGGTGCATTTGATTTGGGTTCCATTTGCCCTGAATGCACTTCCCTGCCAGGTGAGCCCCCTGTGCATAGTCTGATGCATCTGTTGTTAGGGTTTGGGCGGCAGGAGGAATTCTAACCATAGGCAAGGTATGATAGGAATCATTGCTTCTAGATCCTGAGAATGTTGACACCATAGGCTTTTTAGATACCATTGTAGCTTCCTCATATGCAGTCTTGCATGTGAAATTAGGAGAATGCAGGAGGCCATTAACCCCGAGGCTTGCAGTATTTGCCTTGCAGTTAGCAGAGTTTTTGCGGCCATTAGTTTGAAGTAAGTTGTCAAATTAATTTGTTTCTCTGGCGTGAGGAAAGCCATCTGAGAAGTTGTGTTCAAGCTTGCTCCCAGGAATATAATTTGTTGACAGGGTACCAAATGTGATTTCTTTTCGTTTATGGTGTAACCCAGACAAATTAGCACCTTTTGTACAAATGCCAGATGATTCAAAAGTATGCCCTGGCTTTCTGCCTGAATTAGACAATCATCCAGGTATGGTATATTTTAATATTTCTTTGCCTGCAAAATGCGATGACTGGAGCTAGACACTTTGTGAATACCCTGGGTGCAGTAGATAAGCCAAAGGGCAGTGCAGAGAACGGATAGTGCATGTAGCCTGCTTTGAAGCGTAGGTATCTTCTGCAAGATTCCCTGATTGGGATGTGCAGGTAGGCTTCTTTTAACCCCAGTGTTGCCAACCAGGAATCTTTTCCTAGCATAGGAAGCAACTGGTGAAGAGTTAGCATCTTGAATTTTGGAATCACCAAAAAGATGAAGACAGACAGATCCAGGATAGGATGCCATGAATTGTCTTTTCTGGGTACCAGGAAAAGTCTTGAGTAGAAACCTTGTCCCTTTTCCTCTTCTGGTACAGTCTGAACAGCCTTTATGCTTAAGAGAGAGAGTACTTGCGGTTGAGCCTCTGCCCACTGATTTGGGGGTAGATCTGGCCAACCATTTGGGGTTGGTAATGTGTGGAAGTGAAATCTGTATCCTTGGGAGACTATATTTAAAACCCATTTGTCCTGGGTAATGAGTTCCCAGTTTTTTGCCTGCAGGGCAATCTTTCCCCCTAAAGGAGCAGTCAGTTGAGAAGGGCTTGGAAGTTTTAAAGTTAAGTCATTGAGACAGTTTACCATAGGGGGAGTCTTACTACTCCCTGATTTGGAAGTGGGAGCCCCCCACTACTTAGTCCTGTGCATACCCTGGGACTGAAGCCTGGGTGTTCTGCTGGGCCTGGGTTTGGACTGAGAAGGCCTGGAAGAGACAGGAAAGGACCAATTCTTAGAGGGCCAATGCCTACTAAATCTTGGGAGGCTGTACGTGTAGGAAATCTTTAACAGTTTGCATAGATTTATCTTTTTCCTCCATCTTTTTAAGAACTACTTCTGCTTTGTTGCCAAACAGGTGGTCCTGATCTAAGGAAGCATCCAGTAATTTAGCTTTAACATGATCTGGAAAGGCTTGCTCCTTAAGCCAAGCATGCCGTCTAAGTACAGACCCAGTGACAGCAGCCCTGCAAGATGCCTCTAGTGAATCAAAACCACATTGCAAAGTTATGTTTTCCAACCAGTTCTGCAGAATGCATTAAATCCTGTAAATCCTTATTTTCAGCACAGTCAGGAATCAACATCATTTTCTGTTTAAGCAATCCAATAATATGCTGCTGATACTTTAACATATGAAACTGACAGTTTAAGGCCCTAATGGCCAAGGTTGTAGAAGTGTATACCTTCTTACCCCATCTATCTAGCGCCCTGGAGTCTCTATCAGAGGGGGTAGGATTTTTGGCAGCAGTAGCCTTAATGCCCTTGGGTCCCTGTGAAATGGTCTCAGGATCCACAGTAGGATTTTTAAAAAGAGAGTCAGGAAAGTACAGTTTTGTACCTACCATAAATGTAGATGTCCGAGAGGAATGCATCTGCAGTCCTTACAAATGGGTTGTCCTGTCGTCAGGCAGCCCTTCGGTCGGCCGGATTCCAAAGTCTGGGTCTGGCTTCGGCTGGTGTTGCACTTCACCCGACGTCATTGCGGCAGTTCTTCGGGTATAAAGGCATCAGCCGATGCCATTTTCCTCAGTGTTTCTTGCCCCAGATGCCAGGTGCCCTCTTGGTTGGCTAAATTTGGATAAATGCCAAAGTTTCCAAATAGTAGAGAGCAAACACACAAAATAAACATGTATGTACATATATACAAACAAATACACCATAATAGATCCCCCCCAAGCTAGCTGAAGATTGGTAAGTACCCTAGGAGTACCTCAGAGGGGAAGGAGGGTGGGTAATCCTGACTGCAGATGCATTCCTCTCGGACATCTACATTTATGGTAGGTACAAAACTGTACTATGTCCTTCAAGGATGCATCTGCAGTCCTTACAAATGGGTAGAATACCATAGCTAAACAAGGGGAGGAGGTACTGAGAATAGATTATGGTGTAGTCAGGATCCCTTGCAAAACAGCAGTGGCAAAACCAGCTCGGGATCTAGAGTATAGAGGTAAGTTATAATGCTTGGCAAATGTATGCACGGAGGTCCAAGTAGCAGCCTCTATAATGTCCTTGGTAGCCACTCCTCGTAAGAAAGCTGTGGTAGTGGCTGTGGCCCTTGTGGAGTGAGGCCTGATGTTCTCTGGAGTTTTCTTTCCATGGTAGGAGTAACAAAATCTAATGCAATTTCCTATCCATTTGGAGATTGTCTGTTTAGAAATTGGCTTTCCTTCTTTTCCTGTTGCATAAGCTACCAGAAGCTGGTCAGTTTTTCTATTGTTTTTTGTCCTGTCCAGGTAGTAGCGTAATTGCCTGTGTACATCCAAGGTATGTAAGAGCTGTTCTCCCCTGTTCTGTGGATTGGGGAAGAATGTAGGAAGGTGAATAGCCTGATTTAAAGAGACTCTGGATACCACCTTAGGCATAAATGTTGGATTTGTTCTCATGGACACTCTATCTTGATGGAAGATCAGGAAGGGTTGTACTGCCATTAATGCCTGTAGTTCAGAGACCCTTCTTGCTGAAGTTATTGCCAGCAGGAAGGCAGTTTTCCAGGATAAGTATTGCAATTCTGCTGTAGCTGCTGGCTCGAAAGGAGGTAGAGTCAGTTTTTCTAGCACAAAGTTCAAGTCCCATGCTGGCAATGGAGGTTTCCTGGGAGGTTTTACATTTTTAATTCCCCTCAGAAAATGTCTGAGCAGAGGATGCGAGAAGACAGGAGGGTCCAAGCTGTATTGTGCTGAAATAGCTGATGCATGTATCTTGATGGAGGAATAGGACAGGCCTGTATGGAAGAGCTCCGCCAAGTACTCCAGGACATTGGCTATGTTCACCAGTGTCACATCTTGCCCCTTAGCAGTACTCCAGATGAGATATCTTTTCCATTTTGCTGCATAATTCTTTCGTGTTGAAGGTCTACGAGCCTCCAGGATTATGTCCTTAACCCTTTGGGATAAATTTGGGTTAATTTCTGTTATGTAATGTTCCAGGCAGTTAGCTGCAGAGTTTTTAGGTTTGGATGGAGAATGTTGTAGTTGTTCTGTGTCAGCAGTAATGGGATCACGGGTAGTTTCCATATTTGTTCCCGGGACATGCTCCTCAGCAGTGGATACCAATGTTGCCTTGGCCAGTTTGGGGCTATCAGAATGATCCTTGGACGTTCCTCTTTGATCTTCAGAAGCACCTTGTGCATCAAAGGAAGAGGTGGGAATGCGTATGCTGTCAGGTTTTTCCAACTGAAGGATAGGGAGTCCACCTTCCAAGCAAGTGGGTGGTAATTCCTTGTGCAGAATTTCTTCAGCTGGTGATTGTATGGGGATGCAAACAAGTCTATTTGAGGTAATCCCCATTCTCTTGTGATGGTTTTGAAGATGTCCGGATGTAGCATCCATTCGTGGGCATTTGTTATAGTTCTGCTTAATATGTCTGCTAGAGTGTTTTCCTTCCCTGGCACATAAATTGCCTGTAACTGAATGTTGGAGCTCAGAGCCACATCCCATAGGTCCAGTGCCAGCCGGCATAGGGGGTATGAGTGTGTGCCTCCCTGTTTGTTGATGTACCACATAACTGTGGTGTTGTCTGTCCTTATCAACAACTGGCCTTCTTGGAGAAGAGGTCTGAATCCCTGGATTGCCAATTTTACTGCCATCATTTCTTTTAGATTTATGTGCAGATGCGGTTGGTCTTGAGTCCATAGGCCTTGAATGCACTTGTCCATTATGTGTGCCCCCCAACCAAGGTCTGAGGCATCTGTCGTGATAGTTTGTCTTGGTTGACTTTTGCAGAAGGGCAGTCCTGTGTTTGATTGACAGGCCTGAGCCCACCATAAGAACTCTTGCTTCAGGCATGGGATCATTGGAATTTTGGTTTCCAGGCTGTGCTTGTGCTGAGACCACAAATTCTTTAGGTACCACTGTAGCTTTCTCATATGAAGCCTGGCATGAGGGACCAGTATTATGCAGGATGCCATGAAGCCTAGAGCTTGTAGCACTTTTCTTGCAGTTAGATGGCTCTGCTTTGTTAATGCCAAGAAATAGAGAGGAAGTTGCTCTTTCTTTTCTGTCGTTAGAAATGCCATTTGTTTTGATGTGTCCAGTTCTGCACCCAGAAAAGTTATTATTTGGGATGGAATCAGCCTTGACTTTTTTGTATTGACTGTGTATCCCAGGGCTTGTAGCAGGTAGATGACTCTTTGTAAGTCTTCTGTTAGTTTGTTTTGTTGTCCGCTTGTATCAGGCAGTCGTCCAGGTAGGGATAGATTTGAATTCCCTGAAGTCTGCAATGAGCGATTACTGATGCCAGGCATTTCGTGAACACTCTGGGCGCAGTAGATAAGCCAAAGGGCAATGCTGAGAATTGATAATGCTCTGATCCTGCAAGAAATCTGAGGTATCTTCTGCAAATTGGTCTTATGGGGACGTGCAGTTATGCCTCCTTGAGATCTAGAGTTACCAGCCAAGACTCCTTGCCCAGCATGGGAAGAAGCTGCTGTAGGGTCAGCATTTTGAATTTTGGAACAATGAGGAATGAGTTTAGAGCGGACAGGTCGAGAATAGGCCTCCATTTGTTTTCTTTTCTTGGTACCAGGAAGAGCCTGGAGTAAAATCCCTTCCCTTGCTCCATAGGTGGTACCTTTTCCACAGCTCTCATTCTTAATAATTGAGATATTTGTTTTAGAGCTTCTGCCCTTTGAGAAGGTGGTAGGTTTGGCATTCCTCTCTTTGCTGGTAGTGTATGGAAATGGAACCTGTAACCTTTGTCTATAGTCTGCAAAATCCATTTTTCTCTTGTAATGCAGTGCCAGTTTTTTGAAAATAATGTTAGCTTTCCACCTAAGGGTGCTTCTAGTTGTTCCCTGGTAGGCGGTGCCACCGCCAAGTCACTGTGATTGAGTTTTTGTAGTGGTGGTGGCTGTATCCGTGCCTCGTTGGTTGTTACCCTGCCACTGGCGACCCCTGTAGGCACCCCTGGATTGGTTTCTGCCTCTAGAGCGCCTATTCCTGCCTCTTTGTGCCTTAGAGGAGTCCGGAAAGGACCAATTCTTGGAGGGCCAATTCCTGCTAAACCGTGGTGGTTGAACTTGTAAGAAATCTTTTACTGTTTGCATAGATTTTGCTTTCTCTTCCATCTTTTTCAGTACCTGCTGTGGGGCACCAAATAAATTGACCTTGTCCATAGGTGCATCCAAAAGCTTAGATTTGACATGGTCTGGTAATGCCTGCTCTTTCAACCATGCATGCCTCCTGATAACTGTGCCAGTCATGGCTGATCTAAAGGAAGCCTCCAGTGCATCATAGCCACATTTTAAAGAATGGTTACTAACCTGCTGTATGTTATGTAACATTTCTTGAACATACTTTTTATCTAAAGATTCTTCAGAGGACAGCTTTTTAGTCAACTGGTCAAGCATAAACTTTTGATATTGAATCATATGAAATTGGCAGTTCAAAGCTCTAGCTGACAAAGTAGCAGAGGTGTAAACTTTTTTACCCCATCTCTCTAAGGACCTGGATTCCCTTTCTGAGGGGAGGGGGTTTTTAGAAGAAGTAGCAGCTACAGCTTTAGGGCCCTGGGAGATAGTCTCTGGATCTGCAAAAGGGGCCTTATATAAGAGGTGATGAGTGTCCGGGACCCTGTAGTACCTATCGGGCTTAGCAGGAGCCGGAGGTAAAGTATCAGGAGCAGTGCAAGCATCATTAAATGCATCATCAACAACAGATAGAACTGGAGGAATAGCTAAAGGCCTATGCTGTGGCAAGTGTAGAAAGGTCCTAAGCCTTTTTCTAGAATCTGAGAAATCTTGGCCCTGCCACTGAAATTGTTCCCTCATAGCATGCAAGGTTTCCCCAAAGGAAAATTCCTCAGGAGGAGAGGCTGAAGGGATGGACTCCTCAGCATCAGAGTCTTCGTAAGGAGAATAAGAAGCCTCAGGAGGGTCTGTATGTTCTGAATCATCAGAGGAATCATCTGTGGCTACTGGCTCAGGGGGCTCTGCTCTAGGCCTCTTTTCTGGAGGAGGGAAAGAGACCCTGTCTGGATGTGGCTGGGATCCACGAATTAAAGAGATGAGATCCTCTGCCAAAGAAAGCATATGGGAGCTAGTGCTGGGCCTGTGAGAGGGGGGCTTGGCAGGCACAGGTTTTGAAATTTTGGCTGCTTTAGCCCTGGCAAAGGCCTTAATAGACATAGCTGGAGGAGGCCTAGCAGCTCCACGTGCAGGGGTAGAAATATCTAGGGGAATGGTGTCAGATAAATCCTGTGAAATCGCAACAGAAAGCTGGATTTCAGAAGCCGTTTCTACCAGGATAGAAGAGGCCTCGGTGGAAGGCAAGTTATCGGCTGAAGAAAGAACCGCTTGCTCGGTTTCGGCCGAAACCGAGACACTCGTGGTTTGCTTAACCGCGGTTTCAGCCGAAACCGCGGACCGCGAGTGTCGGTCCTTTTCTTTGCGCTTTTTGGTTATTTGCGTAGTCGGAGGATCCGACGGCATAATGTAGGCAAAATCGGAGCCGAAAATCTTTTCAGCAAAGTCCGAGCGACATCTAAGCGTCCGTCGGTTAAAAGAAGCACAGGCTAGACAAGCTGCTACGTCGTGGTCTGGGCCTAAACAATGAATGCAATAGGAGTGGAAATCTTTATGAGGTATTTGTTTCCCACAAGATAAACAGTTATTAACTTTCTCTGACATCGGCTGAGGCAAGAAAGAGTCCCCAACGGGGTACTTAGCTTTATAGAAGTCTTCGAAGTAGTATTCGGTAGTAGTAATCTCTGGATCTGACCGACCGGCACTTGCGAACAGCTTCTGCTTTGGGCGCCACGCGGCAAGAAAGACTGAGGAAAATGGCGTCGGCTGATGCCTTTATACCCGAAGAACTGCCGCAATGACGTCGGGTGAAGTGCGACACCAGCCGAAGCCAGACCCAGACTTTGGAATCCGGCCGACCGAAGGGCTGCCTGACGACAGGACAACCCATTTGTAAGGACTGCAGATGCATCCTTGAAGGACATCCCTGTAATATCTATCAGGTTTTCTGGGAGCAGGAGGTAAAGAGTCAGGGGCCAAGCTAGATTCCGAAAAGGCATCATCAACGATGTCTAGTACAGGAGGGATCGCTAAAAGCCTGTGCTGGGGCAGGAGTAAGAAATCCCTAAGCCTCTTTTTAGAATCAGAACAATCCTGGCTTTACCAACGAAAATGCTCCCTAAGAGTATGCAAGGTTTCACCAAAAGAGAAATCCTCTGGGGGAGCAGCAGAGGGAATAGAGTCCTCTGCATCAGAATCCTCATAGGTAGATAAGGGTAAACAGTACAGTTGTGTACACTTACCATAAATGTAGATGTTCGAGTGTATTCACTGTTGCAGTCATTACATTTGGATAATCTGCTGGTAGGTTGCCCTCAGTCGGCCTGAATTTCAAAGTCTTGGGCCCTGCGTCGGTTGCTGTCACTTCTTCCATGACGTCAGGGGTATAAAACATGCAGCCGACGCCATTTTCTTTAGTTTTTCTTGCCCCAGATGTCAGGTGCCCCCAAAAAGGTAGCAAAAAAATATATATATACATGCATCAATATAAACTTTACCTTCATCTACAAGCAAATACACCACATAAGTTGTAGAAGATAGAGAAGGAAAGATAAACTCCAGAATGACAGGGGGATGGCGGGAGGGTAACCTGGACTGCAACAGTGAATACACTCGAACATCTACATTTATGGTAAGTGTACACAACTGTACTATGTTCTTCGTGTTTCACTGCTGCAGTCATTACATTTGGGTAGAATCCCAAAGCTATGGTTGGGAGGCTGAAGCTAAACAGCATTAGGTGCGGCTATAAGACCCTGCAGAACTGCAGTGGCAAAGCCTGCCCTGGACTTAGAGTAGAGAGACAAATGATAATGCTTTGTAAAGGTGTGAACAGAACTCCAAGTAGCAGCCTCTAGAATGTCTTTGGTTGGTACTCCTCTGAGAAAGGCTGCTGAAGTAGCTGCAGCTCTGGTGGAATGAGACCTAATGCCCTTGGGCACAGGTTTACTATGGTATAAGTAGCAGAAACTAATGCAGTGACTTATCCAGTTTGAAATAGTCTGCTTTGTAATAGCCTTTCCTTCTTATCCTGCAGCATATGTCACTAGTAATTGCTCAATTTTTCTTAGAGCTTTAGTCTTGCTCTAGTAGAATCTTAGCTGTCTGGGTACATCCAAGGAATGCAGAATTCTCTCCCCCTTGTTCTGCAGATTTGGATAAAAGGTTGGCAGATGAATAGTTTGGTTAAGAGCCACACTGGAAACCACCTTAGGCATAAATGTTGGATTTGTCCTCAGAGACACCCTGTCTGGTTAAAATATGATAAAAGGCTCCACAGCCATGAGGACCTGTAGCTCTGAGACTCTTCTTGCTGAAGTAATTGCTAGTAGCAGAGCTGTTTTCCATGATAAGAACTTTATATCAGCGGTAGCAGCTGGTTCAAATGGAGAAAGGGTGAGCTTTTCCAACACATAATTGAGGTCCTATGCAGGTAATGGTGCTCTTCTAAGGAGGCTGTAAATTTTTGGCTCCTCTAAGATACTGCTTTAGTAAAGGATGAGAAAAGATTGGTGGCTCTGTGTTGTAATGAGCCGAAATGGCAGAGGCATGGATTTTAATTGATGAGAAAGACAGGTCTTTGTCAAGCATCTCAGTCAAGTATTGTAATATCTGAGGAATATTTGGTTCTGCTGTATCAGTTCCTTGTGCATGATTCCAAGCACAGAATCTCTTCCATTTATCAGCATAAGATTTTCTAGTACTAGGCCTTCTGGCTTCCAAAATGACATCCATCACAGCTTTACTGAGAGGTGTTGTTTGTATAACTACATGATCAGCCATGCTGCCAGGTTCAGTGTCTGGAGCTGATTGTGCAGGATCTGATTGTTTTGCTGGGACAGTGGTTGAGGTCTTTGAGGTAAGGTCCAAGCTGGGTATTGAGACAAGTTCCTTAGGACTGGGTACCAGTATTGGCAGGGCCAGTCTGAGGCAATTAGCATCATCTTTGGTTTCTCTTGTCTGACTTTTAAGAGGACCTTGGGAAGAAGAGGCAGAGGAGGAAGGGCGTAAACTGAAGGTTTTTCCAACTGAAGGATAGGGCGTCCACTTTCCATGCTTGTCTGTGATAAGTCCTTGTGCAGAATCTTTTCAATTGATAATTTTGAGGAGAGGCAAACAGATCTATGTCTGGGCTCCCCCATTTCTTTGTTATCATGCTGAAGACTCGTGGATCTAGTTTCCACTCATGAGGATCCATAAGGTTTCTGCTTAAATCGTCTGCCAGAGTATTTTGCTTTCCTGGCAGGAACTGAGCTTGAAGATGTATTTGGCAAGTCAAAGCTGTGTCCCACAGTGCCATGGCTAATCTGCAAAGGGGTATGAGTGCGTGCCCCCCCCTGCTTGTTTATATACCACATGACCGTGGTGTTGTCCGTCTTTATCAGTAGTTGTCCTGGATGAAGTAAGTCCTTGAAGGCTGTTAGGGCATTTTAAACAGCTAGCATCTCTTTCTGGTTGATATGTAGATGCATTTGTTTTAGGGTCCATATGCCCTGAATGCATCTTCCTGCCATGTGAGCCCACCAGGCATAATCTGATGCATCTATTGTTAAGGTTTGGCTGGCAGGGGGTAGAGTGAAGGCCCGTCCCATGTTTTGGTGTCATGCCTTTGCCCACCATAGATACCCCTGTTGTAGGCAGAGAATGAGAGGAATCATTGTTTCCAGACTGTGACAATGTTGCCTCCATACACTTTTTAGGTACCACTGAGGTTTCCTCATATGCAGTCTTGCATATGGAATCAGTATGATGCAGGATGCCATGAAGCCCAAAGCCTGCAGAATTTGTCTTGCAGATAACTGGGTTTTTGTTGCCATCAGTTTGAAATAAGTAGTCAGTTGCCTTTGCTTGACTGGCGTGAGGTAAGCCATCTGGGCAGCTGTATTCAAGCTTGCACCCAGGAATGTTATCTTTTGAGAGGATATCAGTTGTAATTTCTTTTTGTTTATTGTGTACCCTAGGCATGTTTGAAGCCTTTTCACAAATGCCAGGTGTTGAAGAAGAATGTCCTTGTTCTCTGCTTGAATGAGACAGTCATCCAAGTAAGGACATATTTGTATACTTGTCTGCAAAATGCAATTACTGATGCCAGGCACTTTGTAAAGACCCTGGGTGCAGTAGATAAGCCAAAGGGCAGTGCAGAGAATTGGTAATGCATTAAGCCAGCCTTGAATCTGAGGTATCTTCTGCACAATTGTCTTATTGGGACATGCAGGTATGCCTCTTTTAGGTTTAATGTCACCAGACAAGCATTCTTGCCCAGCATGGGCATAAGCTACTGCAAAGTCAGCATTTTGAATTTTGGAATGTCCAGGAGTGTGTTCAAAATTGATAAATCCAGTATTGGCCGCCAGGCCTTGTCCTTTCTGAGTACCAAGAACAGTCTTGAGTAAAAAACATGTCCTTTTTCCTGTTCTGGTACTGGCTGAATGGCCCCCATATCCATGAAGGATGTAACCTGTTTCTGTGCCTCTGCCCATTGATTTTTGGGCAGATCTGGTCAACCGTTTGCCATTGGCAGAGTGTGGAAATGGAATCTGTATCCCTGTGATACGATGTTTAGTACCCACTTCTCATGGGTTATTAACTGCCAATTTTGAGCAAAAAGTGCAAATTTTCCCCCTATGGGTGCTGCCAAAAGATAAGTGCTTGGTGTTGGCAGAAGGAAGTCATTGGGACTGTTTTCTGTAGGCTGCACTTTATCTCCTCCAGATTTGGCGGTAGAAGCGCCCCCATTGCTTTGACCTGTATGAATCTTGTGCCTGGTATCTGGAACCCTTAGGGCATCTGGATTTGCCCCTTTGAGCTCTGTCTGAAACAGGAAAGGACCAATTTTTTGTAGGCCAGTGTCTACTGAATCTTGGTGGCTGCACTTGTAAGAAGTCTTTTACAGTTTGCATAGACTTAGCTTTGTCTTCCATTTTCTTTAAAACCTCTTCTGCCTTAATACCAAACAGAGTATCATGCTGCAAAGGTGCATCTAGCAATTTAGCTTTAACATGATCAGGCAAATTTGTTCCTTTAGCCAGGCATGCCACCTAATCACAGATCCAGTAACTGCGGCCCTGCAGGAGGCCTCTAAGGAGTCAAAACCACATTGCAAAGTATGCTTTCCAACCTGTTCAGCTGCATGCAATAATTCCTGCAATTCTTTATTTTCTGCACATTCAGAAATCAACATCATTTCCTGTTTCAACAATCCCATAACATGTTGTTGATACTTAAGCATATGAAATTGACAAATTTATGGCCCTGATTGCCAAGGTTGCAGATGTATAAACCTTTTTTCCCCATCTGTCCAGTGCCCTTGAATCTCTGTCAGAGGGTGTAGGATTTTTTGCTGTTGAGGCCTTAACTCCCTTTGGACCCTGTGAAATAGCTTCAGAATCAGCAGCAGGGTTTCTAAATAAAAATTTATGTGAGTCAGGGACCCTGTAATATCTGTCAGGCTTACTGAGAGCCAGAGGTAAGGAGTCAGGGGTCAAGCTTGACTCCGAAAACACATCATCCACAATGTCTAAAACAGGGGGAATGGCTAAAGGCCTGTGCTGAGGGAGAAGAAGGAAATCCCCGAGCCTCTTTTTTGATTCTGAGAAATCTTGACTCTCTCAGTGAAAATGCTCCCTCAAAGTATGCCAGGTTTCTCCAAATGAATAATTCTCAGGAGGTGATGCAGATGGGACAGACTCCTCTGCATCAGAATCCTCATAGGGAGGTATAGATAATTCCTGATCAGAAGAGGAATCAGAAGAAATAGAAACCTGATCTGAAGATTCATAATCAGTGTCTTGCCTAGGCCTCTTATCTGGAGGGGGATGGGAACCCCTGATCAAGGTAATAAGGTCTTCAGCCATTTTGATCATTTGTTTTTTAGGCATAGAGGCCTGTGCACGTGGCTCATGTGTCAGTTTTTTAGTTTTAGCAGTTGCTTTTGTCTTTGGTTTTGCAGCTGTTGTCCGTTTGATATACAAATGTTGAGGCCTGAAAACCCCCTCAGAAGCCGGTGCCTGCTCAGCGGCTCCGGACCCATCCGAGGGAGATACATCCGTGGGTCCAATACTTTGAGTATCTCATGGCATGCCGGACTCTACATGGGTGTCACTAGAGGCCTGAGACTCTAAAGTAGGGGGTATCAGGGGCTGCGAAAGCGGCTGAGTACCGGCGAACCAGTGACTGGCTTAGGAGAAGCTTCGTTGTCGGTTTTGGACCTCGACTGTCTCTCTCTGTCCTTTTCCTTGGATTTTTTATGTACTCCAGTAGTCGGATTGCTATCCGACGACATTTCTGGGTAGTTAAATCTGTTTCCAAAATACTTTGAGGCAAAAATATACCGACGCTTAATACGGAATACAGTATAAATGGAAATCCTTATGAGATATTTGCTGCCCACAAGTAATACAATTATTAACTTTTTCTGACATTGGTATGGAGCAAGAAAAAAAAAGTTTCCCCAGTGAGGTAATTAGCTTTAGTGAAGACTTCGGTTCTGAAACTCAAACTCATATATTTCAGGAGTCAGCCGACCAGCACTTGTGAAATGCTTCTGCTTCGGGCACCGCTCTGCAAGGGCACCACTCTGCAAGGAAGACTAAAGAAAATGGCGTTGGCTGCATGTTTTATACCCCTGACGACCTGACGTCATGAAAGAGGAGACCGCAACCAATGCAGGACCCAAGACTTTGGAATTCAGGCCGACTGAGGGCAACCTGCCAGCAGATCACCCAAATGTAATGACTGCAACAGTGAAACACGAAGAACATCCTGGTCATCAGAGGAATTTTTTACAGAAATTTCAGAATCCTGGTCAGAAGTATCATAAGCAAATTCAGTCCTAGGTCTCTTAGAAGGGAAGGATTGGCTTCCCCTGATTAAAGTAATAAGGTCTTCAGCCATTCTTATCATTTGTTTTTTAGGCATAGAGGCCTGACCATGCAGTCTGGGTGTCGGTTTTCTAGGCATGGTTCGAGTTTTAGACCTTGAAGAAGAAGATGGCATCAGTTTAATATGCAAGTCAGTAGGCCTAAATACACCCTCAGAAGCCAGTGCCTGCACAGCGGCTCCAGACCTATCCAAGGTAGAGACATCTGCAGGTTCCACAGTTGAAGCATCTTGCGGCATACCGGACTCTGAATGGGTCTCAGTAGAGGCCTGCGAATCTGAAGTAGCGGTTATCAGGGGCTGCAAAAGCGCCTGAGTACTGGTGACCTGGTGACTGGCTTAGGAGAAGCATCGTCGGCAGCTTTGGACTTAGGCAGCCTGTCTCTGTCTTTATCTTTGCATTTTTTCGGAATGTCGGTAGTCGGATGGCTTACCGAAGATGTATCTGGATAATTGAACAGAGTACCAAAATATTTAGAAGTGTAAATATACCAATGCCGAATAGTCCGTTGGTTAAATAAGGCACAAAACTGACAGCGAGGTACGTCGTGGTCAGGGCCTAAGCAAGGAATACAGTATGAATGGAAATCTTTATGAGGTATTTGCTTTCCACAAGAAATACAATTACTGACTTTTACTGACATCTGTTTAGAGCAAGAAAAAGTTTCCTCAATGGGGTACTTGGCTTTAGTTGAAGACTTCGGTTCTGAAACTCGAAAATGAAAATTTCAGGAGTCGGCCGACCGGCACTTGCGAACTGCTTCTGCTTCGGGCACTGCATGGCCAGAAAGACTGATGTAATGGCATCGGCTGCATGCTTTATACCCCTGACTACGGAAGATGAGACAGCAACCGACACAGGACCCAAGACTTTGATAATCAGACCGACTGAGGGCTACTGAAAGCAGGTAACCCAAATATGATGACTGCAACACTGAAACACGAAGAACATCTGGCAATTCAATGCCCTGATGGCAAGAGTTGCAGAGGTATATACCTTCTTAACCCATCTGTCTAAATCTCTGGAATCTCTGTCCAAAGGGGTAGGATTTTTGGTTGTAGTAGCCTTAATACCTTTAGGTCCCTGGGAAATGGTCTCTGGATCCGCAGTAGGATTCTTGAAGAGAAATTTGTGGGAATCAGGTACTCTGTAGTACCTGTCAGGTTTCCTAGGGGCCAGGGGTAATGTATCTGGAGTAAGACTGGATTCCATAAAAACATCATCTACAACATCCAGGACAGGGGGTATAGCTAGAAGCCTGTGCTGAGGCAACTCTAAAAATTCTCTGAGTCTCTTTTTGGACTGAGGGTAGTCTTGGCATTCCCAGTGGAAATGCTCTCTTAAAGTATGCAAGGTTTCACTAAAAGAAAAATCCTCTGGAGAGGAGTCAGAGGGAAAGAATTCCTCTGCATCTGAGTCCTAATAGGCTGATAAGGGCATGTCCTGATAATCAGAAGGGTCAGAGTCATCGGACTCCTGGTCTATAGAATCAGAAGTTCTTTGTCTCTTAGCAGGGGAAGGCTGGCTTCTCCTAATTAGGGTAACAAGGTCTTCAGCCATTCTAAGAATTTGTTTTTGTGGCATGGGAGAGCTTGAGCATGCACTTTGGTCATCAGTTTTCTAGGCATAGTACGTACTCTGGGCCTAAGAAACTTGGTCATTTTGGCTAAAAATGAAGTAGTCAGTTTGATTCGAACATCAGTAGAATGGAATACACTCTTAGAAGCCGGTGCCTGCACAGTGGCTCCGGACCCATCCAACGTACAGACATCCACAGGTTCCATAGTCGAAGAAGCATCTCGCTGCATACCAGACTCTGAATGGGTCTCAGCAGAGGCCTGCAAATCCACAGAAGTGGGCATCAGGGGCTGCGAAGGCACCTCACTGAGTACCAGTGGACTGGTGACTAGCTTAACGGATGTGTTGTCAGCAATTTTGGACCTATGCAGTCTGTCTCTGTCTTTATCTTTACGCTTTTTTGGAAGATCGGTAGTCAGATGGCTTACTGAAGCCATTTCAGAATACGGAGAACGAGAGCAAAAGAATTTAGTTACAAAGCTAGCCTGACAATGAATGGTTCGAGTGTTAAACAAGGCACAAAACCGACAGCGAGGGATATCGTGGTCTGGGCCTAAAGAGGTGACGCAGCAAGACAATAGTTAACTTTTTATGACATTGGTTAGAGCAAGAAAAAAGGATCCCCAACGTGGTACATAGCTTTAGAAGACTTCAGGATTATAACTCAAAAACAAAAAATTTCAGGTAGAGGCTGACCAGCACTTGTGAACTGCTTCTGCTTTGGGATCCTCCTCGGTGAGAAAGACTGGTGTAATGGCATCAGCTGCCTGTTTTATACCCCTGATGACCTGACGTCATGGAAGAAGTGACAGCATTCAATGCAGAAATACTAAGACTCTGGTATTCCGGCCGACTGAGGGCTACCTGCAGGCAGATAACCCAGGTGTGATGACAATAGTTCCAAAAGAAATATTTCTTAGGTCTCTCCAGGAGCAAAGAGAAGGAAGTTTGGAGGGCAGAAAGGTGAGGAAGAATGAAAATGGACAACACAGATATAATGTTATGGTGAGTACGTAACTTTTTTTTTATCTGATGTCATTTTCATTCATTCCTCAACTGAAAGGTCAGAGTCCCCCAGCTAGATGAACCTTGTGTGGTTCTCATGGCAGGATGTTTTAAAACACTGCATAGCCAAAAGCAGCTGAGTTTCTAGAAACTAAATCCAACTGGTAATCAACAATAAATGTTTAAGTACTGGATCAAGTGGCAGCTGCACAAATGTCATCTAAGGGAGTTTCTTCCTCAAAAGGCTGTAGATACAGCCAAAGACTTTGTTGAATGATCTCTAGGGGGCTTAGGCAAAGACAACCCTCTTTGGCTATAAAGGATATGCAATACGTAAACCATTTGGCCAGAGTACCTTTTGAAACTACCATGCACAATCTGTTAGGTGAGAAGGCTGCAAACAATTGGTCAGTCTTCATTAAATCCTTTGTCTGATGCAGATAAAAACAAAGGTTGTCTATGTACGTCCAAAAAATGGAGCATGTATTCTCCCTTATTTGAGAAATTTGGAAAGAAAAAGTACAGTTGTGTACACTTACCATAAATGTAGATGTTCGAGTGTATTCACTGTTGCAGTCATCACATTTGGGTTATCTGCCTGCAGGTAGCCCTCAGCCGGCCTGAATACCAGAGTCTTTGGATTTCTGCATTGGATGCTGTCGCTTCTTCCATGACGTCAGGTTGTCAGGGGTATAAAACCTGCAGCCGACGCCATTACATCAGTTTTTCTTGCCCCAGATGTCAGGTGCCTCCATAATAGGAAGCAATTATATGGTATAGTATACCCCCAGCAAAAAGCAAATACACATGATATAATATATGCCAAACAAGAAGGAAAGGTAGAGCCAAGAGAAGTCAGGGGGCTGGAGGGAGGGTAACCAGGACTGCAACAGTGAATACACTCGAACATCTACATTTATGGTAAGTGTACACAACTGTACTATGTTCTTCGTGTTTCACTGTTGCAGTTATCACATTTGGGTTTATTTCCAAAGCTAAAGGAAGGGAGGAGGCAGATAAGGAGCATTAGGACTAGTAATCGGGCCTTGTAAGACTGCTGTGGCAAATCCAGCTCTGGATTTAGAAAAGATAGGCAGGTGGTAATACTTGGTGAAAGTATGTACAGAGTTCCAGGTAGCAGCTTCCAGGATGTCCCTGGTAGGGACTCCTCTGAGAAATGCCATAGAGGTAGATGCAGCCCTGGTGGAATGTGATCTAATTCCCTGAGGGGTACATTTTCCATGGTGCTTGTAGCAGAAATTGATGCAATGGGCTATCCATTTGAAAATGGTTTGCTTTGAAATGGCCTTCCCCTCTGCCCCTGCAGCAAAGCTAACTAGCAGCTGGTCAGATTTGCTGAGAAGCGTACTTCTGTCCAAATAGAATCTAAGCGGTCAGTGCACATCCAGAGAATGCAGTATCTCCTTCTCTCCTTATTTTGAGGATTAGGAAAAATGTAGGCAAATGAATGGACTGGTTTAAAGCCACACTAGATATCACCTTGGGCATAAAGGATGGATTAGTCCTGAGGGAAACTCTGTCCGCATGGAAGATAATGACGGGTTCCACTGCCATGAGGGTCTGCAGTTCAGACACTCTTCTTGCAGAAGTGATGGCTAGAAGTAAGGCTGTCTTTCAAGAAAGGAATTTCAACTCTGCTGTAGCAGCTGGTTCAAAAGGGGGAAGAGTGAGTTTTTCCAGTACAAAGTTAAGGTCCCAGGCTGGAGTGGGAGCTCTCCAGGGAGGTCTTAAACTTTTGGCCCCTCTAAGGAATTGTTTTAGCAAGGGATGAGAGAAGAGGGGTGGCTCAGTATTATAATGTGCAGAAATGGCAGAGGCATGAGTCTTAACAGAAGAGAAAGATAAACCCTCGTGGAGCATTTCTGTTAAATAATCTAGAATATGTGGTAAGCTGGGCACCGTTGTGCCCATCCCCTGAGCCTGGCTCCAGGAACAGTGTCTTTTGCGCTTGCCTCAAGAATGACATCCAGCACCTGCTTACTGAGGGTTGTTAGACGAGAGCTCAGGGGATTAGCCAGGCTGCAAGGTTCAGGGTTTGAAGCTGAGGGTGCAGAATCTGGCATGCCTGCTGGGACAGCAGGGAAGGGGTCTGAGGCAGGTGCCATGGTTGCAGCACTGTCAGATTGCTCAAAAGGGGGTACCAGTGCTTGCGTGGCCAGTCTGGGGCAATAAGGCTTGTCCTTGGCTTGTCCTGTTTGATCTTTAGTAGAACCTTCGAGAGGAGTGGCAGAGGGGGAAAGGAATAAATTGAGAGTCTTTCCCAGGTAAAGGACAGGGCATCCATTTTCCAAGCTTGACTGTGGGGAGTTCTAGTGCAGAATTTGTTCAATTGGTAGTTCTGAGGGGAGGCAAACAGGTCTACCTCTGGTGTCCCCCATTTGATCCTCAAGAGCTTGAATATTTTAGGTTCCAGTTTCCATTTGTGTGGGTCCATGAGGTTTCTGCTTAAGTCGTTTGCCAGTGAATTTAGTTTGCCTGGCAGGAATTGAGATTGTAGGTTCACTTGGTAGCTCAAGGCTCTGTTCCACAGAGCCATGGCTAGTCTGCAGAGTGGGTAGGAATGCCCCCCCCACTTGTTTATGTACCACATAACTGTGGTGTTGCTTGTCTTTACCAATAGTTGTCCTGGAAGAATAAGGTCTTTGAAGGCTGTCAGAGCATTCTGTACAGCTAACATTTCTTTCTGACTGATATGCAGGTGCATCTGTTTTGGGTTCCATTTGCCCTGAATGCACTGTCCTGCCATGTGAGTCCCCCATGCATTGTCTGATGTGTCTGTTGTTAGGGTTTGGGCGGCAGGGGGTAGAGTGAAAGGGAGTCCCTTGTTGTGGTGGCAGGCCTCTGCCCACCAAAGGAATTCTGCCCTTAGACAAGGAATAACAGGAATCATTGTTTCCAGGTCCTGAGAATGTTGACACCATAGTTGTTTTAGACACTACTGAAGTTTCCTCATATGCAGTCTTGCATATGGAACTAACAGAATGCAAGAGGCCATGAACCCCAGGGCTTGCAAGATTTTCCTTGCAGATAGTTGGGTTTTTGTGGCCAGTAGGTTGTCAAATAAACTTGTTTCTCCAGCGTGAGGAATACCATCTGGGAAGTTGTGTTCAAGCTTGCTCCCAGGAATACAATCTGTTGGCAGGGTACTAGGTGTGATTTCCTCTCGTTGATGGTGTACCCCAGTGAGGTTAGACGTCTCTTTACAAATGCCAGGTGTTGTAATAGCAAGTCCTGACTTTCTGCCTGAATCAGGCAATCGTCCAAGTATGGGTAAATCTGAATATTTCTCTGCCTGCAAAACGCAATGGGTGGAGCTAGGCACTTTGTGAATACCCTGGGCGCAGTAGATAAGCCAAAGGGAAGTGCAGAGAACTGATGGTGCATGGAGCCCTCCCTGAAATGTAGGTATGGTCTGCAGGATTCCCTTATTGGGATGTGCAGCTAAGCTTCTTTTAAGTCTAGGGTTGCCAGCCAGGCATCCTTGGCTAGCATAGGAAGAAGCTGTTGGAAGAGTAAGCATTTTGAATTTTGGAACCACCAGAAAGGTGTTGAGAATAGAGAGGTCAAGGATAGGATGCCAGGAGTTTTCATTTCTTGAATAAAAACCTTGCACCCTTTGTTCTGCCGGGACAGGTTGAATAGCCATGATACTGAGGAGAGATAGTTCTTGTTTTTGGGCCTCCACCCACTGATTTGGGGGGAGGTCTGACCATCCACTTGGGGTTGGGAGTGAGTGGAAGTGGAGTCTGTATCCTAGGGAAACTATGTTTAAAACCCATTTGTCCTGGGTAATGAGTTCCCAGTTTTTTGCATGCAGGGCGAGCTTTCCTCCTAAGGGAGCAAGTAGTTGAACAAGGCTTGGAAGAGTTAAGGATAAGTCATTGTGTCATTTTTCCATAGGGGGGAGGGTTACTAATCCCTGCTTTGGAAGTGGGAGCCCCCCCCACTGCTTAGATCTGTGCATAGCCTGAGACTGAAGTCTTGGTGGTCTGCTGCTCCTGGGTTTGGACAGAGAAGGCCTGGAAGGGACTGGAAAAGACCAGCTTTTTGAAGGCCAATATCTACTGAATCTAGGAGGCTGTACTTGTAAAAAATCTTTAACAGTCTGCATAGATTTAGCTGTTGAGGACGACTTCTGCTTTTTTGCCAAAAAGGCAGTCTTGTTTTAAGGGTGCATCCAGTAATTTAGCTTTGACATGATCTGGCAAGTTTTGTTCCTTAAGCCAAGCATGACTTCTAAGTACAGACCCAGTGACAGCAGCCCTGCAAGATGCTTCTACAGCATCAAAACCACATTGCGAAGTATGTTTACCAACTTGTTCAGCAAAATGCATTAACTCTTGCAAATCAACATCATTTTCTGTTTAAGTAGTCCCATAATATGTTGCTGATACTTTAACATATGAAACTGGTAATTTAAAGCCCTAATGGCCAAAGTAGCAGAAGTGTATACCTTCTTACCCCATCTGTCTAAAGCTCTAGAGTCCCTATCAGAAGGGGGTAGGATTTTTGGCAGTAGTAGCCTTAATGCCTTTTTCCTTGGGAAATGGTCTCTAGATCCGCAGTAGGATCCGCAGTAGGATTCTTGAAGAGGAATTTGTGAGAGTCAGGTACTCTGTAGTACCTGTCCGGTTTCCTGGGAGCTGGAGGCAATGTGTCTGGGGTAAGGCTGGATTCCAAGAAAAACATCATCTACAATCTCCGGAACAGAAGGAATAGCTAGAGGCCTGTGTTGAGGCAGGAGTAAAAATTCCCTAAGTCTCTTTTGGACTCAGAATAGTCTTGGCTTTCCTAGCGGAAATGCTCCCTAAGTGTATGCAAGGTTTCACCAAAAGAAAAATCTTCTGGAGGGGAAGCAGAGAGAATGGAATCCTCTGCATCAGAATCCTCATAAGTAGATAAGGGTACATCCTGGTAGTCAGAAAGAATGGAGATACCAGATTCCTGATCAGAAGAATCAGAAAGGAAATCAGTTCTAGGTCTCTTAGAGGGGGAAGGCTGGCTTCCCTTAATTAAGGTAATAAGGTCTTCCGCCATTCTAATAATTCGTTTTTGAGACATATAGGCCTGAGAATGCAGTTTGGTCGTCGGTCTTCTAGGCACAGTGTGAGCTTTAGGCCTAAGGAATTCAGTATTCTTAGCTTGAAACGAAGTCGTGGGTTTAATATGAAAATTGGTAGGCCTGAATACACCCTCAGAAGCCGGTGCCTGCACAGCGGCTCTGGACACATCTAAGGTAGAGACATCCGCAGGTTCCATAGTCGAAGAAGCATCTCGCGGCATACCGGATTCCAAATGGGTCTCAGTAGAGGCCTGTGAATCTGTAGTAGCAGGTATCAGGGGCTGCAAAAGCGCCTCACTGAGTACCGGCGGACTGGCGACTAGCTTAACGGAAGCATCGTCAGCAGCTCTTTACCTATGAGGTCAGTCTCTGTCTTTATCTTTAAGTTTTTTTGGAAGATCGGTAGTTGGATGGTTTAACAAAGCCATTTTGGAGTACGGAGATCATGAACTAAAGTATTTAGCTACAAAAATCACCCGACAATGAAGAGTTAGGGTGTTGAACAAGGCACAAAACCGACAGCGAGGGACGTCATGGTTTGGGTCTAAACGGGTGTTGCAGTAAGAATGAAAATCTCTATGAGGTATTTGCTTTCCACAGGCAAGACAATTGTTGATTTTTTCTGACATCGGTTAGAGCAAGAAAAAAGGATCCCCAACGGGGTATTTATCTTTTTGAAGACTTCAGGTCTGAAACTCGAAAACGAAAATTTCCGACCGGAACTTGCAAACTGCTTCTGCTTCGGGCACCGCTAGGCAAGAAAGACTGATGTAATGGTGTCAGCTGACTGTTTTATACCCCTGATGACCTGACGTCATGGAAGAAGCGACAGCATCCAACGCAGAAATCCGAAGACTCTGGTATTCTGGCTGGCTGAGGGCTACCTGCAGGCAGATAACCCAAATGTGATGACTGCAACAGTGAAACACGAAGAACATCAGGGATGTTAATGACCTGAATGATACTCAGAAGCTACCTTAGGCAAAAAAGACAGGTTGGTCCATAAGGAAACCCTGTCTTTATGGGAAACTAGGTAGGGAGACTTGCAGAAGAGAGCCTGGAGTTCAGATACTCATCTAGTTGATGTAATAGCAACCAGAAAAATGTTTTTCAAGACAAAAACTTGAGATCTGACTTGGCTGAAGGTTCAAAGGGTTGTTGGGTCAGGTCTTGAAGCAGAATAGTTAAATCCCGAGGAGGAGTAGGATCCTTTACTGGGGGGGCCTAATCAAGAAGGTTTCTTTGAGAAAGACATAAGAAAGAATTATTTTTATGAAGACTGAAGTTGGAAATGGCAGCCAAATGCACCTTAATAGAAGAAAAGCTAGCCCCTTCATTAAAAATTGAAGCTGAAAACTCAGGCACAGCTGGTATAATGGCAGACAAAGGGTCCAAGGGCCCAGAAAGCAAATCTCTTCCATTTACTTATGTAAATGTTCATAGTAGAAGCCTTTTGAGAAGATAACAAAATATGACAGACTGAGGAGGAAAGCCTGGGCTGTCTAGTAATCAACTGGAAAACTGTGCGGTCACCTTGAGGCCTGTTATGTCTGAAGGAGTCACCCCTGTCTGGCGAGGCAAGAAATCTGGACTGGGGTCCAGCATCCAGGGCATATGTGGAAGATGAGGCTGCAGAAAGGGAAACCAAATCTGACAAGGTCAAAAAGGTGCAACGTGGATAACTGTGCTCTTCAACTAGTATGTTTTCTGTAGAAATTTGGGGATTTAGGGGTAATGGGAAGTAAGAATACAGGAGAATGGAGGGTGGACTACAGCATGTCTCAGTGACTCCTCTGCTGGAGGGACCAGGGCAAAGAACTTGATGCACTTCTTGTTGAGGGGAGAAGCAAAAAGGTCACAGCATGGTGGCCCCATCAACAGAGAATTCTCTCCATCACTTTGACATTGACAGACCATTCATGAGGCATCAGAACAGACCTGGTCAGTTTGTCTGCAATCACACTGGCCTTCCCTGATATATGTGTTGCTATGAGAAAGTGGCCAGAAGAAATAGCTGACTTCCACACTCACATTGCTTCTTAACATACCATGTAAGATCTGGTTCCTCTCTGTTTGCTGATGTACCAGACTACAGACACATTTTCTACCTGAACAACTGTCCCAGAGGAGAAAGCTTCTTGAAAGGCCTGTAATGCTAGAAGGACTGCTCTCATTTCCAGGATACTGAGATGTGCCTTGGCCTCTTCCCTGGAGATACTTCAGGTGCAATTAACTGCTGGTAGGACACCTATTCAAGTCATTGCCAGCTGCAAGACCCCTCCATGAATCAGGACACCCACTCTTCCTATTTGGGATCTACTTGAGTCTATCAAGATATATTCAAACACCATGTTTTTAGGTGACTAACTACCCACACATTGTCTGGGAAAATTACTCATGCAGAAACACACTTGCCCAAAGTTTCACCGACTCCATTTCCTCCAATGCCCTGGACCAGCTAGTTGACACCCCCACAAGGGGTGCCAGCATCCTGGATCTGGTGCTTACCAATACTATCAAGCCTGACCCCCTCCTGTAGCACAAACTAAACTAAAACTTCTCCAAAGCAGATTAGAACCTCTTACGGGATGGCTTCACTGCACCTCCTCCCTCAGTTGGAACTGGCAACTATGCAGATTTGTACACAAATAATTCATACAAACACCTGAAGAACTGCACTGACTCGGCTGTACCTGATATGACCAAAAACTAGCTCCTCGATGAAGAGCAAACCTGTCTGTTGGACAACTGCCATTAACAGGCTTTACAATAAGAGGAAGAAATTGCTGTCTAAGAGTACGATGGAGTGAGCCCCAAACTGGAAACATCCCTCCTTAACTTAAAGAAGCAAATAAGACTCCTTGTGAAGTCCTCCAAAGCTAACTATGAATCCTAATTAGCTTCCTCAACTAAGGACAACCATAAGGCATTCTTTAGTTACATCTGTAACCTAAAAGGTAGTTAATGATACCATACATACCAAACCTGTGGACATTTCTAACCTGTTAGCTGGCAGGTTCTGTGAAATCTTCACTCCACTGTCCCTGCCACACTTACCCCAAGACGACATCTCTACCACCTGTCCTCTACCTTGTATCTCTAAAGACCAGGTCGTGAATGCCCTCTCTAAGGTCAAAAACACAACATCCATGGGACCTGATAACATCCCAGGCTGTGCCATACATAGGCTCAAACAAGAATTAGCAGTGCCATTGGGTACTCTTTTCAATTACAGTATAAGCACTGGCTTCATCCCAGCTGAATGGAAAAAGGCCACCATTATCCCCTTGTACAAAGGTGGTGCTTCCACTGACCCCAGGAACTAGAGACCCATTAGCCTGACTAGACTTATCTGCAAGTCCATGGAGAGAATCATTATGGACCTGATTAGCAAAGAATTGGTAACCTCCAAACACTTGACGCTACTCGATTTGGATTTATCAGAAGGAGACCAGGCCTGTTAAACCTGGTAGACTTCTTCAAGACAGTCACCAAGGCCCTTGATCCGGGGAAATCTGTGCATACTGTCTACCTAGACTTAAAAAAGGCTTTTGAATCTATCCCCCACTCGGGCATAATTGCCAAACTTACCCAGCTAGGTATCAACCCATATATCATTAGATGGGTTGATAACTGGCTTACTGATAGAACCCATAAAGTCAAAATGGGTCTATATTATTTCTCCAAAATGCGATTTCAGTGAACACCTAAAATCAACTACACTTCAGCGAAAATTGTTTCAGCGATTCGCTGAATTTACCAAGGGCAAAGAAGCAGTTGGCCAATTACTCAACTTTTTACCTTTTCCCCCACTGTAGTGTGATCTTGGAGTTGGTATATAAAGGTGCGGGGTGGGGGGGGCTTCAATTTACTTAAGTGTTGGTCCATTGTGCTGCACGGCAAGTATTTACTTGCCCTTGGTAAATTCAGTGAATTGCTGAAATGATTTTTACTGAAGTGTCGTCTATGTTTAGGTATTCACTGAAATTGCATTTTGGTGAACTAATATAGACCCATCAAAATAGGGGAATCCATCTCCAACAGCAGACCTGTAACCAGTGGTGTTCCACAGGGATCAGTCCTGTGACCTCTACGGTTTGGAATCAATTTCTCCAAAGGGAAAGCTAAAACTAAAGGTCCATGGTTGACGAAGTTTGCTGATGACTGCAAACTGGGTGAGGTAGAAGAATCTCCAAATGATGTCAGCATCCTGTAAGAGGGTCTTAACAAATGACTGGTGCCAAAGTCATGGCCTTAAACTCAATGCTAAAAATGTATGATCATCCTTTTTGGTAAGAGTGAAGTTCTTGCTAACTACCACATCAATAACAATGCCTTAAGTACACACTCAATGGTGAGAGACCTGGGCACACAGTTTGACAGCAAAGTTACCTTTGATCATCATGTCTCCACAATGGTAAGAAGGGCATCCTATATTGCTCATCTCAAAAGTAAGGGCATTGCCTCTAGAAAACAAAGACGTTATAACCTCCCTGTACTCTTTTCTCATCAGGCCAATAATTTAGTACAATGCCCCTTTTGGTATGTACCTTTCCAAGCACCTGCAATTGGAGAGACCGCAAAAGTTCCTCACAAGGATCATTCAAGGTCTTCAGCATCTGTCCTATGAGGATCATCTGAAATCACTGTTACTTTACTCTGTTTCATACAGATTACACAGAGGCAGTCCCTACCTTGCACATAAGGCAACCTTTGACCCTACTTTATAGGAAATGCTGCGTATCCCCAAGTCAAATGGTACACGGGTTACACACTAATGGCCTTAACCTGGTAGGTGACATTAATAGAACCTGCTGTAGGGACAGATTTGTCTCCCAGAGGTTGCCACACCTTTGGAACAGACTCCCACTTTATGTCAAGCAGAGGACCTCATTGGCCCTCTTCAAATGCACTCTAGATGATTGGATGGGTAACCGTAAATTCACCCCAGGGGTTCCACCTATGTCCCTCTTGGACAGAAGTGAGAGGTGCTGATCATGGAAAAATGGGTAAAATTGGCTAGCCTTGCAAGGGCCCTAGGGCCATTAGCCTAGTAACTTCCTATGATCCTATGCTTAGGTGAAGACACAACTGGAGCAAATAGTCCCTTGCTTCTATAAGAAAATGCCTAGTTGGAGCAGTTAGGAGCCAGTGGTCTAGGTAGAGAAAGAGTCTGAATCCCAGCAGTCTCAGGTGAGCTGATACCACCACCATGCATTTAGTAAACACCCTGGGGGGATCTGTGGTGAGGCAAAAGGGCAGGGTTCTGAACTGGTAATGACTGGTTCCCAGCTGGAAGCGCAGATATCTTCTGGACTGCCTGATCATTTTGATGTGATAATTCACATCCCGAAGATCTGTTAAGCACATCCAATCATCCTTTTGCAACGACGACAGGACAACCCATTTGTAAAGACTGCAGATGCATCCTTGAAGGACATCTGCAGTGGCAAACCCAGCTCTGGTTTTTGAGTACAGTGGAAGGTGGTAATGCTTGGTGAAGGTGTGCACTGAACTCCAGGTAGCTGCCTCCAGAATGTCCTTTGTTGGGCCTCCTCGGAGGAAGGCTGCTGAGGTTGCTGTAACCCTGGTAGAGTGAGACCTAATACTAGCGGGCACTGCTTTCCCATGGTGTGAGTAGCAAAAGCAGATGCAATGTGCTATCCATTTAGAGATGGTCTGTTTTGAAATAGCCTTTCCTTCTGAGCCTGGTGCATAGGATACAAGGAGTTGGTCAGATTTTCTGAAGGCCTTTGTCTTGTCCAAACAGTAACATAACTGTCTGTGAATGTCCAAAGAGTGAAGGAGTCTTTCTCCTTTATTCTGTGGGTTTGGATAAAAGGTGGGCAAGTGTATGGTCTTATTGTCAGCCACACTGGATACTACCTTTGGCATGAAGGAAGGGTTGGTGTGTAAAGATACTCTGTCCTGATGGAAAATGAAGAAAGGTTCCACTGCTATATGTGCCTGCAGTTCTGAGACTCTGCATGCTGAGGTGATAGCCAGCAGCAGGGCTGTCTTCCATGACAAGTATTGAAGCTCTGCTGAAAAGGCTGGTTCGAAAGGAGGAAGTGTTAACTTTTTCAGAACAAAATTTAGATCCCAAGTTGGAGATGGTGGTTTTCTGGGGGGTCTTATGTTTTTTGCCCCTCTGAGAAACTGCCTTAGCAAAGGATGAGAGAAAATGGGAGGAACCGTATCATATTGAGCTGAAATGGCTGAAGCATGGATCTTTATGGATGAGAAAGAAAGGCCTTTGTGTAGCATCTCAGTTAGATATTGGAGTATGTGCGGAATATTTGGGATGCCAGGATTTAGGCTTCTGGCCTGGCTCCATACACAAAATCTTTTCCATTTGTTCGAGTAAGTTTTTCTGGTGCTGGGCCTCCTGGCCTCCAAAATGACATTCTGGACGTCCTTTGAGAGAAGTGTTGTTTGATAATTTAAGGTATTTTCCATGCAGCTAGATTTAAGGTCCTTAGCTGACTGTGAAGGATCTGAGAGTTTTGTTGGGTTAACAGCAGAGGGAATTGAGGTAAGATCCATGGAGGGCTGCGAGTCAAGTTTCGTAGTAGTGGGTACCAGTGTTGATGTGGCCAGTCCGGAGCAATAAGGATCATCTGTGGTCTCTCTGATCTGGCTTTCAGTAATACCTGGGTCAGTAGAGGCAGAGGTGGGAAGGCGTAGACTGACAATGCTGTCCAACTGAATGACAGGGCATCCACTTTCCAGGCCAGGGGATAAGTCCTTGTGCAAAAGTTTTGTAGCTGGCAATTGTTGGTTGAGGCAAACAGATCTATGTATGGTGGTCCCCACCTTTGAGTTATCATTGAGAATACTTGTGGGTGTAGTCTCCACTCGTGAGGGTCTGTCAAATTTCTGCTTAATTTGTCTGCCAAAATGTTTTCTTTTCCTGGCAGGAATTGTGCTTGCAGTTGTACTTGGTAAGTTAATGCTGTGTTCCACAAGTCCATTGCCTGTCTGCATAGTGGGTAGGAGTGCGTTCCTCCTTGTTTGTTTATGTACCACATAACTGTGGTGTTGTCCGTCCTTATTAGAAGTTGTCCTGGATGCAAAAGGTCCTTGAAGGCTGTTAGTGCATTTTTTTACAGCTAGCATCTCCTTTTGATTGATGTGTAGTTGCCTTTGGTTTGCAGACCATTTGCCCTGTATGCATTGTCCTGCCATGTGTGCACCCCAGGCGTAGTCTGATGAATCTGTTGTCAAGGTTTGGTTTGGTGGAGGTGAGACAAAAGGAAGGCCCTTGTTTGCTTGGCATGCTTGAGCCCACCATAGAAACTCTTTTTGAAGGCAGGGAATGAGAGTTATAGTTGCTTCGAGGCTGTGTCTGTGTTGGGACCATACACTTTTTAGGTACCAGTGTAGTTTTCTCATATGCAGCCTTGCATATGCAATTAGTTGAATGCAGGATGTCATGTACCCCAATGCCTGCAGGAATTTTGTTGGAGTGAGCTGGGTAGAAGTTGCCATCTTTTTGAAGTACTGAGTCAGTTGTTTTTGCTTGTCTGGTGTGAGGTAAGCCATCTGGGCCGTTGTATTCAAGCTGGCACCCAGGAAAATTATTTCTTGTGAGGGTATTAGTTTTGACTTCTTTTTGTTTACTGTGTATCCTAGGCAACTTAGCAACTTTGTTACAAATGCCAGATGCTGTAGTAGGATGTCTTTGCTGTCCGCTTGGCTCAGGCAGTCATCCAGATATGGATAAATTTGTATTCCTCGCTGTCTGCAGTATCCAATTACTGATGCCAGGCATTTTGTGAATACTCTGGGTGCAGTAGGTAAGCCAAAGGGCAATGCAGAGAATTGATAATGCATTGTGCCTGCCAAAAATCTGAGGTATTTTCTGCAATCTTGTCTGATAGGGACATGCAGATATGCCTCTTGGAGGTCCAACGTTACCAGCCAAGACTTCTTGCCCAGCATGGGAAGAAGCTGCTGTAGTGTGAGCATTTTGAATTTGGGAATGTCCAGGTACGTGTTTAGAATTGAAAGGTCTAAGATGGGTCTCCAGGCTTTGTCCTTTCTTGGAACTAGAAACAGTCTTGAGTAAAATCCTTGACCTTGTTCTTTTGCAGGTACCTTTTGAATTGCTTTCATGTTCATGAGAGCTGAAATTTGCTTTTGTGCCTCTGTCCATTGGTTTGTTGGCAGATTTGGCATGCCTCTCATCCATGGTAAAGTGTGAAAATGAAATCTGTAGCCTCGGGTAATAATATCCAGAACCCATTTGTCCTTTGTTATGATGTGCCAATTTTGTGGGAAAAGAGCCAGTTTTCCCCCTAGAGGTGCTGCCTGGGCAATTTTGCTTGGCAGGCGAAGAGGAAAGTCATTGAGTTTGTTTTCTGAAGGTTTGAGATCTGTTCTCTCCCCCTCTTTGAGTTGTTGTTTGCCATTGTCTAGGCCTGAAGGTACCCTGTGCCTGGCCTCTGCCCCTAGGGCGTCTGTACCTGCCCCTTTGGGGTCTGTCTGAAGCAGGAAAGGACCAGTTTTTTGATGGCCAGTTTCTGCTGAAGCGAGGAGGTTGTACCCGTAAAAAATCTTTAACTGTTTGCATTGATTTTGCCTTTTCTTCCATCTTCTTTAAAACTTCCCCTGCTTTGACACCAAATAACGCATCCTTTTGCAGTGGAGCATCCAGTAACTTTGCTTTGACATGCTCTGGTAAGGTCTGCTGTTTTAGCCAAGCATGTCTACATATTACAGACCCTGTGACTGCTGATCTACATGAGGCCTCCAAAGAATCAAAACCACACTGCAAGGTGTGTTTTCCCACCAAATGCACCAAATCTTGCATCCCTTTGAAATCTAGTTGATCTGTTTGAGGGGTCATTTTCTGTTTTAACTGAGTAAGCAAGTACTGCTGGTATTTAATCATGTGGAATTGGCAGTTTAATGCCCTCATGGCCAAAGTGGCAGAGGTATACACTTTTTTCCCCCATCTTTCTAATGCCCTGGAATCTCTTTCCGCAGGTAGTGGATTCTTAGCAGTAGAGGCCTTAACCCCTTTGGGACCCTGGGAAATGGTTTCCTGGTTCTGCAGCAGGGCTTTTATATAAAAACTTGTGAGAGTCAGGGACTCGATAATATCTGTCTGGTTTAGGTGGTGCTGGAGGTAAGGAATCTGGATTTAGACTGGATTCAGTGTAGACATCATCCAGAATGTCTAAAACAGGAGGAATGGCTAGGGGTCTATGCTGAGCCAGAAGAAGAAACTCACGGAGTCTTTTCTTGGAGTCAGAGTAATCTTGTCCTTCCCAGTGGAAATGCTCTCTCATGGTGTGCAGGGTTTCCCTAAAAGAGAAGTCTTCAGGGGGGAAACAGAGGGAATAGACTCCTCAGCATCTGAGTCTTCATAGAGAGGGAAGGGGTAATCCTGTTCCTCAGAGTCTGCTGAGGAAATGGATTCCTGGTCAGAAGGAGGTAAATCTTCCTACAGTCTAGGCCTTTTGTCAGGAGGGGGCTGGGAACCTCTGATAAGGGTAATCAGGTCCTCCGCCATTTTGAGCATCTGTTTTTTAGGCATAGGGGCCTGTGTGGGAGTCTGTGGACCCAGTTTCTTAACCTTTAGAAGCTTAGCGTATGACTTAATGGAAAGAGTCATCGGTTTAAAGATGCCTTCTGAAACCGAAGGCCTGTCCATAGTCTCCGGATCGCCGCCAGCGCTGGCGTCTGCGAGTTGAGGAGGAACCGGCTCCAGTGGCCCAGTAGATTCTGACTGAGAGGTAGTCATATTTTCTAAATCTGCGGTAGTCAGGGGCTGTGTAGGCACCTCACTGAATACCGAAGATCCTGCGGCAGGCCTAACCGAGACCTCGGTATCTGGTCTAGATCTAGGCTGCCGGTCTTTGTCCTTGCGTTTTTTGAACACAGCGGTAGTAGGAGGTTCTGACGACATAATGTAGTTGAATTTTCTGCCAAAATAATGTCGGGCGGTGTCAGCCCGACGCTTAATAGTGCGTTTATTGAACCTAGCGCAAAACCGACAACCAGAAACGTCGTGGTCTGGGCCTAGGCAAGGAATACAATAAGAATGAAAATCCTTATGAGGTATTTGCTTCCCACAAGAAATACAATTACTAACTTTGTCTGACATCGATCTGAGGCAAGAAAAGTTTCCCCAATGGGGTACTTAGCTTTATAGAAGACTTTGGCTGAAATTCTGTTCGAAAATCTCAGAAGCTGGCCAACCGGCACTTGTGAACTGCTTCTGCTTCGGGCACCACGCGGCAAGAAAGACTGGAGAAAATGGCGTTGGTTGCCTCTTTTATACCCCTGCCGCACTGACGTCAGGGAAGAAGCAATGACAACCGACACCGGACCAAGGCTTTGGAATTCAGGCTGACTGTGGGACCGCATGACGGCAGGATAACCCAAGTGTGATGACTGCAGCAGCATAGCAAGATGAACATCGGAGATATCAGAATCCTGATCAGACGAATCAGAAAGAAAATCAGTTCTAGGTCTCAGAGGGGGAAGGCTGGCTTCCCCTAATTAAGGTAATAAGGTCTTCAGCCATTGTAAGCATTTGTTTTTGAGGCATATGGGCCTGAGAATGTGCTTTTGTCATCGGTTTTCTAGGTGTAGTGCAAGCTTTAGGCCTGAGGAATTCTGTATTCTTAGCTTGAAACAAAGTCGTCAGCTTAATATGAAAATTGGTAGGCCTGAATACACCCTCAGAAGCCGGTGCCTGCACAGCGGCTCCAGACCCATCCAAGGTAGAGACATCCGCAGGTTCCATAGTTGAAGAAGGATCTTGCGGCATACTGGACTTCAAATTGGTCTCCGTAGAGGCGTGCGAATCTGTAGTAGCAGGTATCAGGGACTTCAAAAGCACCTCAGTGAGTACCGACGGACTGGCAACTAGCTTAACAGAAGTGTTATCGGTAGTTTTGGACCTATGCTGTCTGTCTCTGTCTTTATCCTTGCATTTTTTCAGAAGATCGGTAGTTGCACGGCTTAACGAAGCCATTTCGGAGTACGGAGATCAAGAATGAAAGTATTTTGCTACAAAAATAGCCCGACAATGAATAATTTGGGTGCTGAACAAGGCACAAAACCGACAGCGAGGGACGTCATAGTCTGGGCCTAAACAGGTGGCGCAGTAAGAATGAAGCTCTATGAGGTATTTACTTTCCACAGGCAAGACAATTGTTAATTTTTTTCTGACACTGGTTAGAGCAAGAAAAAAGGATCCCCAATGGGGTACTTATCTTTTTGAAGACTTCAGGTCTGAAATTCGAAAATGAAAATTTCAGGAGTCGGCTGACCTGCACTTGTGAACTGCTTCGGGCACCGCATGGCAAGAAAGACTGATGTAATGGCATCGGCTGCATGTTTTATACCCCTGACGTCATGGAAGAAGTTACAGCATCCGATGCAGAAATCTGAAGACTCTGGTATTCAGGCCAGCTGAGGGCTACCTGCAGGCAGATAACCCAAATGTGATGACTGCAACAGTGAAACATGAAGAACATCTCCTTTTATCCAGGAAGCAACATGAAGTCTGGTCTGGATGCAGCACCATACCACCACTAAACTCCCTTACAGATGACATCCTATGCAGTATGGATAAAGGCAACCTGACTGTAGCCATTTTTCTTGGCCCCACAAAAGCCTTTGATCTAACTGACCATAACTTACTATTTGACAAATTAACTGAAACAGGCATTAGCAATGATGCAAAACCTTTGTTTGTGGACTTCCTCACCATTAGATCCTTCAAGCTGAAAGTAGGCACCACCACATCTGAAATAGCACCTCTTATGAAAGGAGTCCCCCAGATTTCCATTTCATTTCCTCTGTTGTGTTCCATATTTATCAACAAACTCCCATCTGATCACCTTTGGATACCTCTAATTCTTTATGTAGATGACATGGCCATCTATACGTCAAATATCTCCCACTCCCTTATATAACCTCAGTTCCAAGATGCCCTCCAAACCTTCAACCATTGGCTAATAGGTCAAAAACTTGTACTCAATCCCTCAAAGACAATTCATCAAAAGCTATGCTATTTGCAACCCACCAAAAAATAGCCAAAGTACACAGCTTCCTTAACATTAAAGATGTTAACAATGCCACCATAGGAACCAACACATTATTCAAATACCTTAGCATTTGTTTAGACCAGTCTCTTAACTTCCAAGTACATAGTCAGAACACACTCAGAAAGATCAACACTATTGTTCTGGGAAAGAAGCTTTCACCTCTTCTGTTTAAGCCAGCAAACATTGCCAAAGGCAAAGGAATACTCACCTCTAATCGAATATGGACCACCCATTATAGGGGGCAGCCTCACCTTACAAACCATCTCCAGTAAAATCTGCCAGCTCATCACTAACTCCCCCAGTAATGAACACCACTGCCTAACTCTCACCAAAACTAAATGTCTCCCAGTACATTTGAGAGCTAACCTCCTACTTGCATCACTAGTTCACAAAGCCCTTTCTCCTGAGACATCATCCCCTCTGATTCATAAACTTTTCACCAAAACTCCCACACATATCAGGGTATCTCTCAATCTCAACCTACCCTACTAATTTTATTGCAGTGACTATGCAGTCTCCATCATAGCACCTAAACTATGGGTTTTCATTCCTCTCTCAATCTGAGACATCCAAAAATACTCAGACTAAGACAACAGCTCAAGCAACACCTCTTCATCCAAACAAGTGTAGCTGCACTAACTCAGGTCACGTTACATGAATCCTTCTGCTCTCTCATGCAGAACTTTACCTCTTTCCTCCTTCTTCGTCTGCTCTTGCCATCCCTTTACTTACTGCCGCACATTCATCCTACCTCCCCATCTCTTTGCATCTCTCACATTTCTTCTCCTTTCTATTCCTCTTCCCTCTGCGTGCCTCTCTCACCTTTTCTCTGCCTTCTTCCCATGGTATCCTTTCCTGTAACTAATCTCACTTGCTTCTTCTAATGTCTTCACACCTCTCTATACAATGACATACTGCTATTCCTGCAGCATACGCCACCTTGGTCATTATGGCTACATCTTGTCTATAAAGCTCTGCTAAGCATAATTCCATTTTACCTTCACTGTTTTGACATTGTTTACCGCTTCTTGAACTAAATGTAGCATATTCTTGCATCTGTTTACATGTTTTTAGAATATTCTTGTATCTGTAAATATGATTTCTTTACTTCTTATGTGATCTTATTCACCCAGACTGTGCCTGCAAATGGTCCATTGAGATCAGTGCAATACCCTGATAAATAAACAAATATAGATCAATCAGCACCTGCCAAATTACACTCCCTAACAACTTGCGACTGGGCAGCTTCCCCTTCTCCGCAGATCTGAAAATATTATTCCATTACACTGGAATCTATAAAATACAGAGCAAGAACAACGTAACAATGATCAAGAATAATAAGTCAAACGAAAACCAAACAGAAAACGTAGTTCAACCACACAAGTTTATTCGAAACGACTGCACAACAGGCTCACCAATAACCTAGGTTTCGTCTGAATAATGACTTCCTCAGATTGGCATAGCCTTATATATAGTGCATTTAATTAACAATTAATTAAATAATTAAATAATTAAATTCCATAATAAACTAAAATAACACAATTGATTAACACATTTGATATTTACCTATAGTATATGAGTCAATCTAATACAAAAATAGATGTACTATATTTATATTACCTTTAATTTAAAAACATTCATAGACCCTTTTGAATATAATTAAAAACAATAGTATGTATAAATCAATATATATAATATATAATTACATTTAAAAACTAGCCCCATGTACATATATATGAATTTCAAAATCTGTTACTTAAATAATTGTGTGATGTATAAAAATAAGGAATATAAATAAGAATACAATTATTAATATGTTAAACATTTGATTAATATGAAAAAGTAGTATTATAATTCCCATAATAAATATATTTGACAAATACTGATCTATATTATATCCATATTCTATTTGTCACTATGATGGAATTAAAATTTTAAAAATATTTAATCTGTGTATCAACCCTCAATCTGTCTAATTCTAAAACAAGGTTTAATTGATGTAAATTCATTGATTCCTGGATAGTTGTGAGCATTTAAACGTAACTGCCATCTAAGTTCGCACAAATCCAGGTGGTATTGTGTAATCCTACCTTGTGGGTCAATATTGAGTTGCTGGATAATACAAAATTTAAACTGGTGATTTTCACATTCAATCACATGTCTTGCTAGGGCATTAACAGATTTTTTGTGCTTTATGTCCAAAAGATGTTCCTTAATTCTGTCTCTGAATTTTCTGCAGGTTTTTCCCACATAAAAAACCTCACATTCTTGACATTTTGCGAGATAAACCACATTCCTAGTGTGACAATCAAAATGTCCTAAAATGTTAATGTTGCAAAAATTTACTGATAATTTATCATCAGTAGTGTAAATATAACAACAAGTAGAACATCTGCCACACTTAAAGTTGCCCTTTTTCCTGTTGGTAAGATGTTTTTGGGTAAAAGAACTTCTTTCAAAAATGTCCTTAAATGATCTATCCTTTTTATAAACAAATTTAAGTTTATTATTAAAAATCCTGCTACACTCACTATTGTTTTGGAACACCTCCCAGTTATTCAGAATAAACCTCTGGATGACTTGTATGTCCCTATTATAGGTGACAATAAATATAATGGACTCATTAATCAGATTTACTGTAGGCTCCTCATTACAGTTATAACCAAACTTGTCTATTTCTGACAATAAAATTGCTTGCATGACACCATTGTTCCTTTTATTTAAAATCTCTTCCCTAACTTCCATACATAACTTATCTGGATATCCTCTATTTAAAAATAAGGATACAATAAAATCCAATTCTCTCACTAGATCTGTTAACCTACTTGTCATACGTACTGCCCTAACCATCTGCCCTTTAATAATGGCTTTCTTTTGATGGCTAGGGTGACAACTATTATTATGCAAATACGAATTGGAAAACGTAGGCTTCCTATATATATTAGAGTGAATAACACCTTCTGAAATGTCATATTCTAAGGTGATATCTAAATAATTAATTTGCTTGTCATTAAAGTCATGTGTAAACTGTAAAAACCACACTGTGTTATTAATATATTTTATAAAGGCGTCAAGCATTAATTTATCACCTGTCCATACTATAAAAATATCATCCAGGAAACGTAAATATAACTTAATGTATGGCTTAAACTCACTATTCATGACATACTGCTCCTCCCAATAAGCCATGATGTAATTGGCATAAGTGGGAGCACAAGAGGCTCCCATAGCAACCCCAGTTTTTTGCTTGAAGTAATGCCCTTCAAAATATATAAAATTGTTGCAAAGGACAAGTTCCATGAGTCTAACATACAAATTAATTTGTTCCTGTTCGTATATACCTGAGGCACACAATTGTTCTTCCAACCAAACTAAACCCACATGGTGAGGTATTACAGAAAACAAACTGCAAACGTCTATAGTAACAAATAAAATATTTGTATTCTTACAAATGTCCAAATGCTTAATTCTTTCCAAAAAATGCCATGAATCTTTTAGAATATGGGTAAATTGCCTCAAACCTATTTTCATATGGTGGTCCAAATATTTACTAATAAAATGAATTTTACTTCGCCTTCCATCAACTATGGGTCTAAATTTGACATTATCTAGACCCTTGTGAATTTTTGGTATTCCAAATATATTACTGATGACTGGAAATTTATTTAGTAAATATTCATGATCTTCTTCATTAATCTCATCCTGCATAAGCATGTCTTCTAAACACGCATCCACTCTTCTGAAGGCTATATTAATCTCATTCAAACTCATTTCAATATAGCTATCTTCCCAGAGCATGGCCATTAAAATACTAATATAGTCTTGCTTATTAGTTATCACAACACCATTACCCTTATCCGGTTTCATGATTCTAATATTACCCATATTACTTATTTCTTGGAGTATTTCATATTCTCTATCTGTCATATTATTATATGACTTATTCCATTTATTGTTCTTGTAATAATTTCTTATATTTTGTTCACACAATCTTTCAAATAAAGTTATAGTGGGGTTCATTAAAGGATTAAATATACTTGGTTTTGACAATCTATTTCTTTGATCTGAACATATAATGTCACTACCATTAAAATGTTGTTTAAGATTTATTTTCCATGTAAAAAGTTTTAAATCCATCAATAAATCCACCATATTTCCCTTTCTAGAAGGAATAAAGTTGAATCCTTTAGAAAAGAATTCCGCATGTTCACTGTCGAATGAAATGTTAGAATAATTATAAATTTTGAAATCACTAACATTATTAGACAGAATTTTTGGGTTACTTAAAACACCACACTCTTTAAAACCTAAAATTACATTAGTACATCTCATATCTAAACATAAACTATCTGATTGATTCACATCACTATCAATAAATTCTATATTAACTAAATCTGCATTTGATACGGAAGACACATTAAGTAAATTACCATTTTCATTGAACACATTAGCAGGCATATATACACTTAAATCCAATAAGGGATCCACATCCATTAATGCACTATTGTCTTGAACAGATTCTTTAACAAGTGATTCCGAATCAAGAACATTAGTTTGACAAAAGTTAACATTTGTGGTTGTGAGTTCACTAAAACCCACGTGATCTTCAAAACAAATTGATTCACTAACAATATTTAACTTCGTAATACATGCCTCATCTATACATGTATCGTAACTGTTCACTGTTTTTTGCAAACTAAACTGTTCGTCTTTTGTGACTTCTGAACAAAAGGCAGTAAAGTTACTAACATTTTCCACTTGCCTTAAGCCACTAAACATGTTCATGTCAGAACTGATAATTCACATATAGTTGTAATCCGGTTGTGTAAAACAGTCTCACATTCACAATCGTTGCCCTTAAGCTGTTCCTTAGGCAAAATATCCCGTTCTTCATTTAAATCATACGCATCCCCAAAGACAGAAACCACCATATGTTTTTTCTCATTAAACTGCTTAGATAAAAAAGCCGCTGAGTCTATATTGTACGCTGAAAAATCAAATGTCTTACCCCTTAGGAGATTAAATTGAATGTTAACGGATTCTTTTGCGTCTTCCTTAAACCCCGCTGTTGTCCGAATCCGTAATTTCTTGTTTTCGACCGTGCTCCCGACCATACCGCGTCGTCCTCTTCGTCCTGTTGACCCTGGTTTCTTAATCTCTCTGAGCGTCGCAACCCTTCCCCTAAAGGGTCGCTTCCAGATGAATTAGGACTGATATATCCTCCGTTCTCTTCCGGTTGGTCTACGTCACAATTTTCTCGTCTCCGATAGGTTTTCCCTTTATGGATGGAATTGGAATAGTTTCCCTTTATGGATGGAATTGGAATAGTTTTCCCGTTCTGCTAAAGGATAAACATCGCCCCTTTCGTACACTTGAATATCACGTTTCAATTTGCTTAATTTTTTGTTGAATATATTTTCACAACTCCGATCAATGTCACTGATAATGTTCACATAATTTGTATAATATTGATCAAAAAGCAAGTCATGGATTATTTTACCGTTAATATCCTCTATTTCCCCCACAAGCTTGTCAATATTGATGCTATTATACTTGACCATCAGCTCCATAATGTGGATTCCCGTGGAGTTAAATAGATTATGTAGTTCATCAATCATTTCTTTGCTTTTTTCACATCCGTTTGGATATCTCCAAACACGTAAACCTTTGGGTACCAGACCCAGTTCGATGTTCCTGTTCAAGTAACTATTTTCCAGTTGTGTCTTTTTTAATTTAAATAGTTTAAGTTCAAACAATTTAAGCATTTCTATCATAGACTGGTTCAATTTGAAATTATTACGCTGAATAGGGGCACTGTCTTTTAAAAAATTAAAACCGTTATTTTTCCAAGCAGCACATTGTTTGGCCAATGTGTCCTTATCAAGCGGCCCATCTCTGTGTCTAATCGTCTCCACATGAACTCTACGACTAGTGTCTGTAGAAGGTACCGGAGATGAATTAGAAGCAACAGGGGTAGCCTGAGTGAGTGGCAGACCCAAACTGCCATGTAGTCCATCATTTGGTGCTTCATTAATATGCGCTCCATTTATATGCCCCAACAAAGTTTGTATTTGAGCAGAATGCTCCTCCAATTTAGCATGAATGACATGCAGCAGTTCCGTGACACTCGCTGGTGAACTCCCGTTCTCCATGGCATGAAAACCAAGAATCACGAATAATAAGTTAAACGATGAAAACCAAACAGAAAAACGTAGTTCAACCACACAAGTTTATTCGAAACGACTGCACAACAGGCTCACCAATAACCTAGGTTTCGTCTGAATAATGACTTCCTCAGATTGGCATAGCCTTATATATAGTGCATTTAATTAACAATTAATTAAATAATTAAATAATTAATTAAATTCCATAATAAACTAAAATAACACAATTGATTAACACATTTGATATATACCTATAGTATATGAGTCAATCTAATACAAAAATAGATGTACTATATTTATATTACCTTTAATTTAAAAACATTCATAGACCCTTTTGAATATAATTAAAAACAATAGTATGTATAAATCAATATATATAATATATAATTACATTTAAAAACTAGCCCCATGTACATATATATGAATTTCAAAATATGTTACTTAAATAATTGTGTGATGTATAAAAATAAGGAATATAAATAAGAATACAATTATTAATATGTTAAACATTTGATTAATATGAAAAAGTAGTATTATAATTCCCATAATAAATATATTTGACAAATACTGATCTATATTATATCCATATTCTATTTGTCACTATGATGGAATTAAAATTTTAAAAATATTTAATTTGTGTATCAACCCTCAATCTGTCTAATTCTAAGACAAGGTTTAATTGATGTAAATTCATTGATTCCTGGATAGTTGTGAGCATTTAAACGTAACTGCCATCTAAGTTCGCACAAATCCAGGTGGTATTGTGTAATCCTACCTTGTGGGTCAATATTGAGTTGCTGGATAATACAAAATTTAAACTGGTGATTTTCACATTCAATCACATGTCTTGCTAGGGCATTAACAGATTTTTTGTGCTTTATGTCCAAAAGATGTTCCTTAATTCTGTCTCTGAATTTTCTGCAGGTTTTTCCCACATAAAAACCTCACATTCTTGACATTTTGCGAGATAAACCACATTCCTAGTGTGACAATCAAAATGTCCTAAAATGTTAATGTTGCAAAAATTTACTGATAATTTATCATCAGTAGTGTAAATATAACAACAAGTAGAACTAGAACATCTGCCACACTTAAAGTTGCCCTTTTTCCTGTTGGTAAGATGTTTTTGGGTAAAAGAACTTCTTTCAAATTGCGACGCTCAGAGAGATTAAGAAACCAGGGTCAACAGGACGAAGAGGACGACGCGGTATGGTTGGGAGCACGGTCGAAAACAAGAAATTACGGATTCGGACAACAGCGGGGTTTAAGGAAGACGCAAAAGAATCCGTGAACATTCAATTTAATCTCCTAAGGGGTAAGACATTTGATTTTTCAGTGTACAATATAGACTCAGCGGCTTTTTTATCTAAGCGGTTTAATGAGAAAAAACATATGGTGGTTTCTGTCTTTGGGGATGCGTATGATTGAAATGAAGAACGGGATATTTTGCCTAAGGAACAGCTTAAGAGCAACGATTGTGAATGTGAGACTGTTTTACACAACCGGATTACAACTATATGTGAATTATCAGTTTGTTCTGACATGAACATGTTTAGTGGCTTAAGGCAAGTGGAAAATGTTAGTAACTTTACTGCCTTTTGTTCAGAAGTCACAAAAGACGAACAGTTTAGTTTGCAAAAAACAGTGAACAGTTACGATACATGTATAGATGAGGCATGTATTACGAAGTTAAATATTGTTAGTGAATCAATTTGTTTTGAAGATCACGTGGGTTTTAGTGAACTCACAACCACAAATGTTAACTTTTGTCAAACTAATGTTCTTGATTCGGAATCACTTGTTAAAGAATCTGTTCAAGACAATAGTGCATTAATGGATGTGGATCCCTTATTGGATTTAAGTGTATATATGCCTGCTAATGTGTTCAATGAAAATGGTAATTTACTTAATGTGTCTTCCGTATCAAATGCAGATTTAGTTAATATAGAATTTATTGATAGTGATGTGAATCAATCAGATAGTTTATGTTTAGATATGAGATGTACTAATGTAATTTTAGGTTTTAAAGAGTGTGGTGTTTTAAGTAACCCAAAAATTCTGTCTAATAATGTTAGTGATTTCAAAATTTATAATTATTCTAACATTTCATTCGACAGTGAACATGCGGAATTCTTTTCTAAAGGATTCAACTTTATTCCTTCTAGAAAGGGAAATATGGTGGATTTATTGATGGATTTAAAACTTTTTACACGGAAAATAAATCTTAAACAACATTTTAATGGTAGTGACATTATATGTTCAGATCAAAGAAATAGATTGTCAAAACCAAGTATATTTAATCCTTTAATGAACCCCACTATAACTTTATTTGAAAGATTGTGTGAACAAAATATAAGAAATTATTACAAGAACAATAAATGGAATAAGTCATATAATAATATGACAGATAGAGAATATGAAATACTCCAAGAAATAAGTAATATGGGTAATATTAGAATCATGAAACACGATAAGGGTAATGGTGTTGTGATAACTAATAAGCAAGACTATATTAGTATTTTAATGGCCATGCTCTGGGAAGATAGCTATATTGAAATGAGTTTGAATGAGATTAATATAGCCTTCAGAAGAGTGGATGCGTGTTTAGAAGACATGCTTATGCAGGATGAGATTAATGAAGAAGATCATGAATATTTACTAAATAAATTTCCAGTCATCAGTAATATATTTGGAATACCAAAAATTCACAAGGGTCTAGATAATGTCAAATTTAGACCCATAGTTGATGGAAGGCGAAGTAAAATTCATTTTATTAGTAAATATTTGGACCACCATATGAAAATAGGTTTGAGGCAATTTACCCATATTCTAAAAGATTCATGGCATTTTTTGGAAAGAATTAAGCATTTGGACATTTGTAAGAATACAAATATTTTATTTGTTACTATAGACGTTTGCAATTTGTTTTCTGTAATACCTCACCATGTGGGTTTAGTTTGGTTGGAAGAACAATTGTGTGCCTCAGGTATATACGAACAGGAACAAATTAATTTGTATGTTAGACTCATGGAACTTGTCCTTTGCAACAATTTTATATATTTTGAAGGGCATTACTTCAAGCAAAAAACTGGGGTTGCTATGGGAGCCTCTTGTGCTCCCATTTATGCCAATTACATCATGGCTTATTGGGAGGAGCAGTATGTCATGAATAGTGAGTTTAAGCCATACATTAAGTTATATTTACGTTTCCTGGATGATATTTTTATAGTATGGACAGGTGATAAATTAATGCTTGACGCCTTTATAAAATATATTAAGAACACAGTGTGGTTTTTACAGTTTACACATGACTTTAATGACAAGCAAATTAATTATTTAGATATCACCTTAGAATATGACATTTCAGAAGGTGTTATTCACTCTAATATATATAGGAAGCCTACGCTTCCAATTCGTATTTGCATAATAATAGTTGTCACCCTAGCCATCAAAAGAAAGCCATTATTAAAGGGCAGATGGTTAGGCAGTACGTATGACAAGTAGGTTAACAGATCTAGTGAGAGAATTGGATTTTATTGTATCCTTATTTTTAAATAGAGGATATCCAGATAAGTTATGTATGGAAGTTAGGGAAGAGATTTTAAATAAAAGGAACAATGGTGTCATGCAAGCAATTTTATTGTCAGAAATAGACACGTTTGGTTATAACTGTAATGAGGAGCCTACAGTAAATTTGATTAATGAGTCCATTATATTTATTGTCACCTATAATAGGGACATACAAGTCATCCAGAGGTTTATTCTGAATAACTGGGAGGTGTTCCAAAACAATAGTGAGTGTAGCAGGATTTTTAATAATAAACTTAAATTTGTTTATAAAAAAGGATAGATCATTTAAGGACATTTTTGAAAGAAGTTCTTTTACCCAAAAATATCTTACCAATAGGAAAAAGGGCAACTTTAAGTGTGACAGATGTTCTACTTGTTGTTATATTTACACTACTGATGATAAATTATCAGTAAATTTTTGCAACATTAACATTTTAGGACATTTTGATTGTCACACTAGGAATGTGGTTTATCTCGCAAAATGTCAAGAATGTGAGGTTTTTTATGTGGGAAAAACCTGCAGAAAATTCAGAGACAGAATTAAGGAACATCTTTTGGACATAAAGCACAAAAAATCTGTTAATGCCCTAGCAAGACATGTGATCGAATGTGAAAATCACCAGTTTAAATTTTGTATTATCCAGCAACTCAATATTGACCCACAAGGTAGGATTACACAATACCACCTGGATTTGTGCGAACTTAGATGGCAGTTACGTTTAAATGCTCACAACTATCCAGGAATCAATGAATTTACATCAATTAAACCTTGTCTTAGAATTAGACAGATTGAGGGTTGATACACAGATTAAATATTTTTAAAATTTTAATTCCATCATAGTGACAAATAGAATATGGATATAATATAGATCAGTATTTGTCAAATATATTTATTATGGGAATTATAATACTACTTTTTCATATTAATCAAATGTTTAACATATTAATAATTGTATTCTTATTTATATTCCTTATTTTTATACATCACACAATTATTTAAGTAACAGATTTTGAAATTCATATATATGTACATGGGGCTAGTTTTTAAATGTAATTATATATTATATATATTGCTTTATACATACTATTGTTTTTAATTATATTCAAAAGGGTCTATGAATGTTTTTAAATTAAAGGTAATATAAATATAGTACATCTATTTTTGTATTAGATTGACTCATATACTATAGGTATATATCAAATGTGTTAATCAATTGTGTTATTTTAGTTTATTATGGAATTTATTTAATTATTTAATTATTTAATTAATTGTTAATTAAATGCACTATATATAAGGCTATGCCAATCTGAGGAAGTCATTATTCAGACGAAACCTAGGTTATTGGTGAGCCTGTTGTGCAGTCGTTTCGAATAAACTTGTGTGGTTGAACTACGTTTTCTGTTTGGTTAACAACGTAACAATGTTTTGTTTTACAGCCATAAAAAACAAGGGTTTTCAAACAGTGCAAAAACTGGCGACAAAGGTATACAACACAAAAAATGGAAAATGTTTCCTGTTACGTTTCTTTTCTCAAGCCTTTGAACTTTGTATTGATGTTTTTTATTAGGACCAACAAAATACACAAAAGCACAGATGTGGACTTAAAGGAAGCATGCATGCAGGCAGAGATCACCTCTGAGCAGGCGGTATGCTCTATTCAGTAGCATACCGCCTGCTCAGAGGTGATCTCTGCCTGACGTACAAGGCCATGTCCAATCAGGATCTGATGGACATGCTCCACCTCAAAAAATCCAAATCCATCAGGACCACGAGAGCTAAAGACTTAAACCTCGGCACAAGTATGAAAAGGACATGCTGGAGGGATAGATTCATAACCCAGAGGCTTCCCATGCTTTGGAACAGGATCCCAGTTCATATTAGGCAGAGCCCCTCACTGACTCTCTTCAAGAGAAATCTTGATGAGTGGATGGGAGATCGTAAGTTTACCCCAGGGGTCACATCTGTGACACTGCTATACAGGGGCACAGTAAACTAATTTTATTATACAAGGGGACCTTCATTGTGTCACTACTAGACAGAGGCACAGTATTCTAGATTTATTCTGTACATTTTTGTACCATTTCATGGGGAGGCAAAAGCCACATCACTATGGCTAGGCTTACAAATGCCCCAGGGCAGATAGCCTAGTACTATACTATGAAACTATGTCCACTCTTTCTTTAATGTTTTCAGGCATGGGGGGATACTGCCAGACCTGTATCCAACATATCCATAATTCTCCTGTCAGTGTATTATTTAGCCATTTCTAGAACATCAGTGAACTTACCCTAAGTCACCTAGCAAAAGTCTTGAGAGGACTGTAAAATGTCGCTGAACCTTTCAGAAACTTCTCATTTAAGTAACTTAATTTACTTGTCATAGTTTGTAAATCATTACTACAAAAAATATTACAACAGGTAGAAAAACATGAGTAACTGTCAGGGCCAGCCTTAAGTAAACTGGCTCCCTAGGCAAAAAGGCTTCACGGTGCCCCCCACCCCCACCCCACCATGTCCATCCCATCCTGGCCTGCTCACACCATCATATGACTTTGTTTATTCCTTTTTCTCACAATTTGTCTTATACTTCAAGCTTTTTCCTGCACTTATTCACTCATTCAACATGTTCTGTCTAGGCAGGACTGTATATTCTGACAACTCTACTGGAAACAAATGCACTGAGCCTCGGGGCTGGGGGGGGGGGGCAAGACTCCCTGAAGCCAAGGGGGTTCTAGGTGCATTTTACAGTTTTTTTAAAACACGCTTTTCATACAATTATGTCTTGAATGAAAACCAAGACCACAGAAAGAAAGAAATTTAGTGTTACACTTCAATATTGCTTTTTTTTTTCTTGCATTCTTTCAGTACATCTAAACCGAGTACACTGTAATAACTGCAGTGAAAATAACTGCGTTACTCAGAGTTTGGGAGCTGCTAGGCTCCACAAGCTACGAGGTTTCCAGATGCTCTGAGATGCATTTTACAATTTTTAAACAACCTTTTTACCCAAAGATGGCCTGAGCAAAACCATTAATAAGAAAGAAATTCTGCCTTACTCTTCAGCTTTGTATTTTCCTGCCTCCTTTCAACACACCCTAACTTAAAAAAATACATTGCAATAACCAAATTAATCGAGGGGCTGCTAAGCACCCAGAAGTCATGGCTTGGATACTCTGAGGTACATTTTACAGCTGATTTAACAGCTTTTCGCCAACCTTTTAACACAAAGATTGCCTGAACAAAAACCCTGCATATGGAAAAGAAATTCAATCTTATGCTTTTATTTCAAGGGAAAATAAGATGCACAGTATCGACTGCTAATGCTGAAAAGCTGACCGAACACCAGTTCACAAAAAACTGAGAAGACAAATGCTTATGAGGATACACATATTAGGGAACATACCTACCCCATAACCTCCCAAAAATATGTTGTCACTTTCTGTGTATCCCCCTCTACTATTAAATTGGGGTGAAAATTAAGACGCAAACACCCACAATCATATATTTCAAGCTGCTGCAGTCATATGCATACAACCTCTACCTCCAAAACATGGTCACATTTTGTATGCATTGTGACAATAGACTGGGACAAAACTGAAAAATAAATACAGAAGATATTTGCTGTCAGACATAAAGTGGATATAAAAAGTTTACACACCCATGTTAAAATGCCAGGTTTTTGAGATGTAAAAAAATGACACCACAATAAATAATTTCAAAACTTTTCCCACCTTTAATGTGACCTATAACCTGTAGAATTCAATTGAAAAACAAACAACTCTGTTAGGGGAAAAATATAAAAAATAAATAACTTACAATAAGCTGGTTGCATAAGTGTTCATACCCTTAAACCGATACTTTGTTGAAGCACCTTTTGATTTAATTACAGCATTCAGTCTTCTTGGGAAGGAGTCTATCAGCATGGCACATCTTGACTTGGCAATATTTGGCCACTCTTCCTTGCAAAAGCACTCCAAATCAGTCAGATTGTGAGGGCATCTCTTGTGTACAGCCCATAGCCCTCTTCAGGTCACCCCACAGATTTTCCATTGGATTTAGGTCTGGGCTTTGGCTGGGCCATTCCAAAACTTAAATTTTCTTCTGGTGAACCCATTCTTTTGTTGATTTGGATGCATGCTTGGGGTCATTGTTGTGTTGAAAGGTGAAACTCCTCTTCACCTTCAGCTTTCTAGCAGACGCCTGAAGGCTTTGGGCCAAATGTGACTGCTATTAGGAACTGTTCATAATTCTCTCCACCTTGACTAAAGCCCCATTTCCAGCTGAAGAAAAGCAATCCCAAAGCATGACACTGCCACCACCATGCTTCACCATGGGGATGGTATTCTTTTGGTGATGCGAACTGTTGTTTTTACACCAAACGTACCTTTTGGAATTCTGGCCAAAATGTTCAACCTTGGTCTCATCACACCGTAACACATTTTTCCACATGCTTTAGGCTGACAATGTATTGTTTTGCAAATTTTAGCAAGGCCTGGATGTTTTTCTGTGTAAGAAAAGGCTTCTGTCTTGCAACCCTACCCCATAGCCCAGACATATGGAGAATACGGGAGACTGTTGTCACATGTAGTACACAGACAGTACTTGCCAGAAATTTTTTCAGCCTCTTCAGTGTCGCTGTAAGTCTCTTGGCAGCCTCCCTGACCAATTTTCATCTTGTCTTTTTATCAATTTTGGAGGGTTATCCAGTTCTTTGCAATGGTCACAGCTGTCCCATATTTTCTCCACTTTTTGATGACTGTCTTCACTGTGTTCCATGGTATATCCAATACGGTGGAAATTCTTTTTGTACCCTTCTCCTGACTGATACCTTTCAACAATGAGATCCCTTTGATGCTTTGTAATCTGCGAACCATGGCTTTTGCTGTAGCAGGCAACTGAGTACATGTCAGGAAAATTCTACTACGGCAGCTGAACTTTATTTAGGGGTTAATCAGAGAGTCTCTTTAATTGATGGCAGGTATGTATCCAAGAAGACTGAATGTTGTAATTAAATCAAAAGGTGCTTCAACAAAGTATTAGTTTAAGGGTGTGCACACTTATACAACCAGCTTATTGTACGTTTTTTTACTTTTTTTATTTTTTCCCATAACAGATTTGTTTGTTTTTCAATTGAATTGTACAGATTATAAGTCACATTAAAAGTGGGAAAAGTTTTGAAATGATTTATTGTGGTCTAATTTTTTATAGGTTCATAGGTTGGTACTAAGCTATCGGCCCTAGGGCCTACACAAGCCTAGCCATAACAATTCCCTGGATATTTCTTCCCACAATATTTACTTCCCTGGACCCCTGTCTAGCAGGGCGACTGACGTGATCCCCGGGGTGAATTTCCTTTCTCGATCTATATCACGAAAACCTGGCATTTTAACAGGGGTGTGTAAACTTTTTATACCCACTGTATATAAAAGCATGCTTCTTTCCTCTTCTCCAAAAGACAGCCACCTGTACACAGGTTCACAGGTTCATAAAAGGTTACTAGGCTAATGGACCTACAGCCTTTACAGGCCAAGCCATATCTATCATGAGTTGCCCCAATTGTTAGTGATTAGCTGAGTGAAGTTCACAAGGGTAAGAGTCTATGGAAGTTAATACCGACTTCCTCTGTCCACCCAGGAGTGAATCTGTGGTTACTCATCCATTGATCTATGTTGTGTTTGAAGAGGGTCAGGGAGGGGCTCTTTTCACATTAATTGGAAATTTGTTCCAGAGAAGTGGCAGGCTCTGGGAGAGGCATCTATCACTCCAGCACGACCTGTTCATGTCAGAGACTAGTTTACGATCCCTGGAGGCAGTGACACTTGTGCAGTTTGATTTACAAAACTGTAACGTTTCCATCAGGGCCAGGTCAGAGACTGTCATTTAAGCCAGGCACAGGGCACCCCTTAGCAACCTGTAGGAGACAAAATACAGTGTCAGGGTTTTTAGTCTTTCTGCATAAGACTTGTTTTGTGCACCTGTAATTTCTTGTTAAGAAACCCTCCTGGTCTCTCCCATTCTTGCAAGTGTGTGGTGAGGTACATGCAAAAGGGCGCATTGTCCTCAATTACTGGTCTGATGAGGGCCAAGTAAAATGGTATTATAACATCCTTACATCTAGATGTGATACCTTTACTTACAAGATGTGCCACGTAGAAGGATTTCCTCACTACTATGGATATATGGTGGTTGAACTTTAGATTGTTATCAACCTGAATACACAGATCACGTACAACTGGGTCTACAGTGACATGCATCAGATGTTAGATTATGAGGAAAATTAAAAAAAATAATAATTATTACACTAACGTTTTCAACTTGTTACTTCTAGAGTAGACAGTACAATGTTCCTATACAAGCTACTGTGACTCTGTGCATCTGTCTGAAGTTTGTGAGGACAATTAAAGATATAATGCCCACACTTGTCCCCAGCCCAACATATACTGACTATATTTTACCTTTGGTCCAAACGAACAGTTGCCACACTAAAATATTGCACGTTGCTTCAGATAAACCATAACAGTCTTGAAAAGCCAGGATAATAATCGAACAACAGCAGGTGCTGGTCACTTTCCTCCACAAGCAGCCCCCAACAATTCAACTTACTCTGTCTATGGATATCACATGTCCAGGTGTAGTCCGTCTTACTTCTCACAAATGCACACGTTTATCTAGCCATCCAACCCCCATGCTCTATTAATATTATTTCATCTCCACACAAACATTTTGCCACACATTACAGTATTCCAAGTTGCTCCACTCAAAAAACAAACAATGAAATATTGCCAAAAAATCTGGTTGATCACTGCAGCATCAGCGTAACAATAATAATAATAACAATAATAATAAACGCTTGTCTTACTTTCACGATGACTTATGTCCTCAATTGCACATTTTGTGACATTCTTTTTATCTCAAAGTCAAACATGCTGAACATACCCAATTTTCTCTCACATTTTTGTCCCGTCCCCCATAATGCAGTATTTGCTTACCCCACAGTTATCATAGGTTCATAGGTTCATAGGTTCATACTAGGCTATCTGCCCAAGGGCATTTATAAGCCTAGCCCATAGTTATGTGGCTTTCGCCACCCCTTTAGTTTGAATAAAAACTATGCCTATCATTTTCTGTGCCTCTGTCAAGCAGTGACACTGAAGTAATCCCTGGGGTATATCTGCGATCTCCCATCCATTGGTCAAGATTCCTCTTGAACAAGGCCAGCGAGGTGCTCTGCCTCACATGTACCGGGATTTTGTTCCACAGCATAGGGAGTCTCTGGGTGATGAATCTGTCCCTCCAGCACGTTCTATTTATAACCGTGTCAAGGTTTAAGTCTCCCGCCCTTGTGGTTCTGAGGGATCTAGATTTTTTGAGGTGAAGCATATTCATCAAATCTGGGTTTGACATGGCCTTATATGTCAGGCACAGGTCACCTCTGAGCAAGCGGTATGAGACTGAATAGAGCTGGAGTTCCTTCAGTCGGGCAGCATAAGACATATTTTTGAGACCCTTTATCCTTTTGGTGAGGAACTTTTGGGGCCTTTCAAGCTGCAGCAGGTGTCTGGTCACATACATTCCGAACGGGGCATTGTACTCAATCATAGGTCTAATGAGTGATGAGTACAGGGGGACGATGACCTCCTCCTTGATCTAGACGTGAATCCCTTCATGATCAGGTGGGCGATATAGAAGGTTTTCCTAACTACTTTAGCAACATGAGTGTCAAACGAAAGGCTACTGTCAACTTGGGTTCCCAGATCCCTGATGACTTTTTCTGTGCTCAGTGGATTGCCACCTATATGGTAGCTAGGGGTAACCTTGTTTTTCCCAAAGGGTATGACTATGCATTTTTGGCGCTTAACTTCAGGCCATGGCTCTGGCACCAGTTATCCGTTTCTGTGAGGCCCTTCTGGAGGATATCTGTGTCAGATGTGTTTTCGACTATGGCGCCCAGTTTGCAGTCATCTGCAAACTTTGTCAGCCATAACCCTCCTGTGTTTGCTTGTACTTCAGAAAAGTAGATGCCGAACAAGAGTGGACCCAGGACTGAGCCCTGTGGGACACCACTTGTGACAGGCTTTGAGTCTGACATGGCTCCAGCAACTCTGACCCTGTGGGTTCTGTCACTTAGCCAGTTTGCAACCCATCTTGTGATGTATGGGTTTACATTCAAGCTGATGAGTTTTTCGATGATACCTGAGTGGGGTATTGTGTCGAAGGCCTTTGCCAGGTCGAGGTAGGCTGTATGGACTGCCTTTCCCTCATCAATGGCCTTGGTGACTGTCTTGAAAAAGTCAACCAAGTTTAAGAGGCAGGATCTGCCTTTGACAAAGCCAAACTGGGTTGGATCCAAAGTCTGCAAGTTCCCTATGTCTTTATTTATGAGTTCCATTATGATCCTCTCCATGGCTTTGCAGATAAGGCTTGTCAAGCTAATGGGGTGGTAATTTCCAGGGTCTGTGGAGGCACCGCCCTTATGAAGTGGGAACACAGTCGCCGGCGCCACTCCTTGGGTAATGATCCTGAGGTGAGGCTAAGATTAAACAGCTGTCCTAACTGTGGGTTTAATTCCTCGTTGAGTTCATGAAGCACACAGCTGGGGACACCATCCGGTCCCATGGATGCTGTGTTTTTGCCTTTGTGAGAGCAGTTCTCACCTGGGCGTTGGAGATGTTTGGGGGGCTACAATCCTCTGGAATAGATATCTCTCCTTTTGGGGGGGAGGTTTGCACTGAACCTGTCAGCCAGTATGTTAGCAATGTGTGTAGGTTCAGTAATTTTCACATCATTTTGAACTAATTCTGAGCATATCTGGGAGTTTCCTCCTAGGTTTCTAACATAGCTAAAGAAGGCCTTATGATTGTCTTTAGAGTCCTTGGCGATTTTTCTCTCAAAATTTGCCTTGGATGATTTTATGAGAGCTCTTAGTTTTTTACTTATAATGATCAAAGGTGTCTTACCTTTCAAGGATTTTGCTCTATCTTGTAGTAGCTTCCTCCTTTTGTTGTAGAGCTTGTTTATGGCTGGGGTCCACCAGACTGGATGCTTGCCTTTGGTACAGAGAGTCTTAGTTTTGTTTGGGATTGCCTGATCCATGCAGTCCTGTAGGTGCTGGTAGAAGGCATTTGTAAGTGATTCAGCGGTTTGAGTAATGTTTACCACTGGCTCAGGGGCCTTAAAGGAGACCACACTAGTTTTTAGAAGTGTGAAATTGGCTTTTGAGAAGTTTTTCACTGTGGTCTTTTTGTTTCAGGTGGGGGCAGGATGAGGACCTCCAGCGAGATTAGTTTATGATCTGATCTCACCAGTGAGGGGTATACTTCGGTGTTGAACATTGTGATCCCATGTTCGTGATGATGAGATCAAGTATGTTTTCTCCTCTTGTGGGGATGGTGACTAGTTGTTCCATGGCATTTGAGTTTATGAACTCCAGGAATCTTTGGGTTAGAGTGTTCGGGCTTGAGTAGTGTTCCCAGTCTATATTAGGGTAGTTGAAGTCACCTAGTATGATGGTGTTTGGAGATACATTTACCCCCTCCAATGTTTTCAGGAAGGCCATGTGAGGTTCCTGAGTTTGAGAGGGTGGCCTGTAACATGTTACAAATTGCAGAGCAGTCTTGCCTATGGTTAATTGCACCTGGATGGTCTCCGATGCATCGTGCGTTGCCACCAACCTTGAGGTGTGGGTGTCCTTTATGAATATGGACACCCCCCCCCCTCCTTTCTTGGTGTTGTCCGGATTTTGGGGCGGAACGCATGATATGAGGTGAAACCTGTTAGTGCTGGGGTGCTCTCAGGAGCCTTGAACCAGGTTTCTGTCACAGCACAGACATCGATGTTCTCCATATTGAGAAGGGCCTCGAGTGCGTGCATCTTGAGATTGAAACTTCTGGCATTGAGCAGCATTACCCTTAGTTTTTTCCTTTTGGTGTTCTAGGGTGGTAGGTTTAGAATTTGAGCCTTGCCTAAAAAGGCACTATGGGGGTGGCAAGAGCCTTTGCCAATATCCGGAAGCCCAGGGGTGACAGGTGCAAGCCGTCCCTCATGAAGCAGCGTGGCTTGTCCAGCATGTCATCCCAGGAAGACAGACATTGATCCCCTTTGAATGACACCAGAATTTAAGCCAATTATTAAAGCTGATCATCTTATCACTGTATTGTGGCATCATTCTAGGTGAAGGTAGGATACTGCTCAAGGTCAGGGTCATACCTGCCTGGGCTACATAATCAGAGAGCTCTTCGATGTCCCTTTTCATGTAGTCCAAGGAGGTGCGTCTCAGGTCGTTGACACCAGCGTGGACAATGACTGAGTCGTACTTGTACCTGCTGTTGAGAGACCTGAGTGCTTGCGTTATGTGGCGGATTCTAGCGCCCGACAGGCAGCTTACTGTGACCTTCTCCTTACTCAGTCTGGTGAGCGGGACGTCAGTGTGTCTGACTATGGAATCACCAATGACAAGTGTGTCTGGCATTTTGTTTGGCCTTAAGGGCTGTGACTGTTTGACACTCTGACTGTGTGGTCTATGTGTTGCATGTGTTGGGTCGTGAGGTGGTAGTTGTTTGGGTGTCTGCTTTGGTGGCCTCTGCTGTTTTGGTAAATTTTTGATCAGAGCCTCCGAGTATGTCTTTGTGTGAATATGTGTATGATTTGAAGTTGTGATGGTACCATGTGTGACTGGGTATGTATTGTGTGTGGTTACCTTCTCCTCCTGTCTGGTCTTGCCAGTCCTATGTTGAGAGAGCTCAGCCTCCAGTTTGGCCGTATAGTTGCATCTCTCGCATGTATTTGTGTTTTGTGGGAGAAGGAGAGGATTTTCTGTTTACATGAGGCAATTATAACATTGCCTCAATATTCCCAGGTTCACCAGTTGAGCTGGAGAGGACACTAGCAACTGATCCCTCGACATACTAGAAGTAGTAGATAAAGAGACTTTCAAAGGACTCCGGGGGAAGTGGGTTTTAGGCTGGTGGGGTACTATCTATAATAAGAGTGCTTTATCAAGGTGCAAGTACTGTAGGAGTAAGTGCTAGGCTTTACAGATAGAGAATAGTCTACTTGGGAATCAAGTAGAGATGAACTTTTCAGTTATAGGATATGCTGGTTAGATCAGCAGTACAGCTCGAGGAAGGTAGTTCTAAGGGAAAATTTGAAATCTTTACTCTTTAGTGTCTGGCTTTACTGTCCTGACTGGTCAATTTACCAACAAATCACTTGTGTATAATGACACAATGCAGTTTTGCACCTACATTTGAATATTACAAAATCTCTTCTCAGTGACCTTGCAATGTTCAGCTCTAATGTGAGGTGACTTGGCTTGACTGGAATGGCCATCCCCATGGGGTACCTGTCATACTGCAGACACATTTTGTTTTAACAGGGTGCTTTATTGATTTATTTATTTTTTAGACAAAGAAACAGTTGTAACACTCTAAAAAATAAATCAATTTGGAATACATACCCTTCCATGTGCAGTGTTCTAGACAGCCCCCTAGTTTGCCTGTGTTTAAGGCAGGCCCTGGTAACTCTCATGCCAAAAAGAGACCAGTGAACACAGAAGACAGTACCAGCTGTAGAGATTTGAGACTCCAAAAACCCAAGGTAGAAATAAGGAAAAAAAACATGCAGAAAAAGACTAATAATACAGACTGTCAAAATTTCAATAAAGTGATTAAGGGAAGAAATTTTAAAAGGAGTACAGAGAAAACTTTACTTAACCAACTTGGCTCAGCTTGCATTTCCTGTCCCAATGGCACTGCTGGGCTTGTCCTCATAACTTTTTTTTTGCTTGCCTATAAAGGAGGTCTCTACACCAGCGTCACATGGTAATCAGAAGATAATGGAGACAACCTGAGCCCTTCAGCCATATAAAGGCAAGTGCATGTGACCACAGCCCTGGCCACAGCATTTCTCATGCTGAAAGCAGCACAGAAGAAACTCTGTTTTGCATAGTGCGAAGTGCCTTACCTGCTCTTTACAATTTCATTGCTGTGTCGCTCTATATACCCCATCAGTGTCAAATATTTTGAGGGAAAAGAATGACATTAACATGTTTTCCAAGGTCAGAAAATTCCAGATCATAATTCTGGATGATGTTAACAGAATGGCATACTAAGCTCCACTTCTCATTCAAGTTCGTAACAAAGTTTAATCCCAACTAGAACATTATCAGAATGAACAAGTTTACTCTAAATTAGGTTCTGACAAACATTCCAAACAAAATAATTTACATCGCTGGCCTTAAATCTATTCATAGTGCCCATTGCCCCCTACTAACCAGCCTATATAATAACAAGTTTAACCACACCCAATATAAAAGTCACCTGCAGGTCACTTAACTACAATTAGGTTCATAGGTGTGTACTAGGCTAATGGCCCTGGAGCCTTTACAAGCCTAGCCCAAACAATTTTCCCTGAAACCATGCCACCCGATGTTAGTTCACAGTGCTTCTATCCAGTAGGGCAACTGGAGTGATCCCTGGGGTGAACTTTCTGTTACCCATCCACTTGTCGAAATTTCTCTTGAACAGGGCAAGTGAGGTGCTCTGCTTGACATGAATGGGAAGCTTATTCCAGAGTATGGGCAGTCTTTGGGAGATGAACCTGTCCCTCCAGCAGGTTCTGTTGATTGTAGTAGTGAGGTTGTGGTCTCTGGAGCGTGTGGTGCTGGGAGATTGGAATTTCTTTAGGTGTAGTATTTCAAGTAGGGCTGGGTCAGACATGGCTTTGTAAGTCAAGCAGAGATCACCTCTGAATAGACGATAAGAGACTGAGAATAGCTGAAGTTTCTTGAGTCTGTCCATGTAGGACATGTGTTTAAGGCCTAAGGCCTAAGATCCTTTTTGTGAGTACTTTTGTGGCCTCTCCAGCTGTTGTAGGTGTCTGGTCAGGTACATGCAAAACGGGGCATTATATTCGATGACTGGTCTAATGAGGGATGAGTAGAGGGATGATGACCTCTTTCTTCCTGGATGCCAACCCTTGGGTTATAAGATGTGCCACATAGAAGGGCTTTCTGACCACAGTGGCAGCATGGTGGTCGAAGGTGAAGTGGCTGTTGACCTGGGTGCCCAGATCTCTTATGGCCCCTTCAGTGTTTAGTGGGCTCCCGTCAATGTGGTAAGTCGTGGGAGCTGAGTTTCTTCCAAAGGGAATGATAACGCATTTTTTGGTGTTAAGCTTAAAGCCATAGTTCTGACACCAGTCGTTAGTTTCAGAGAGGCCCTTTTGTAGGAGTTCTGCATCACTTGAAGAGTTAATGACTCTTAGCTTGCAATCTTCCGTGAAGTTGGTCAGCCAGAGTCCCTCTGTGTTGGCCTGGACTTCTGAGAAGTAGATGCCAAACAGGAGAAACCCCAGGACCGAGCCCTGTGGGACTCCACTCATGACTAGTAGACAGTCTGACTTGCAGTCCGCAATTTTTCCTCTGTGGGTCCTGGCTGTGAGCCAGTTTGCAACCCACCTAGTGATATAAGGATTGATGTCTAGTTTGGTGAGTTTATCAATGATAACCAAGTGGGGAATGGTAACAAAGGCTTTGTCCAGGTCGAGGTAGGCTGTATGCAAAGCCTTACCCTCATCCACAGCCTTAGTGACTGCCTCGAAGAAGTCAACCAGGTTCAACAGGCAGGATCTCCCCTTGATGAAGCCAAACTGTGTGAGGTCAAGAGTTTGGAGATTGCCTATATCTTTGTTGAGCAGGTCCATGATGATGCACTCCATAGCTTTGCACATCAGACTCATCAGGCTAATAGGGCGGTAGTTCCCAGGGTCTGTAGTTGCTCCCCCTTTGTGGAGAGGGATGACTGTAGTAGTATGCCATTCATTAGGGACAAAGCCTGAGGTAAAGCTGTGATTGAACAGGGCACACAGGTGTGGTGCCAGTTCGTTTTGTAGTTCATGTAGGATGCAGCCAGGGATATTATTAAGTCCAATGGACGCTGTACTTTTGGCTTTGGACAAAGCAGCTTTTACCTGTGCTGCAGAAATGGTGGGTACCAGGCTTTCTTCTGGTACTGTGGTAACAGAGGGGTAAAGTTGGCATTGAATCTGTCAGCCAGTAGGAGGTACCACTGTGCAATAACTCAGAGCAAATCTGGGTATTGTCTTCTTGATATAGTTATAGAAGGCTTTGTGGTTGTTTTTGGTGTCAGTCACAATTCTGCTTTCATAGCTAGCTTTAGAGGATTTGATAAGGGATCTCAAATTTTTGTTGAGTCTGATAAGGGAGTTTTTCTAGTCTTGTGACTTAATTTTTCCTGCAACAGTTTCTTCCTTCTGGGGACCACCAGATTGGCTTCCTTTTTTTTTTTGGAGGACAGCATCTTGGTTCTATTTGGTATGGCAACATCAATGCATTTGTGTATGTGCTTGTACAGTGCATTGGTGTATGATTCAGCAGTCATGCAGCTATTTTCCATTGGCATGGGTGCCGAGAAGTTAGCCACCTCTGCTTTTAGGAGCCCAAAATCAGCTTTGGAGAAGTTTTTCAGGGTGGTCACCTTAGCAGAGGGTATGGGGGAGATGGAGATTTCCATGGTGATCAGTTTGTGGTCGGATTTAACCAGGGAAGAGTTGACTAAGGGTGTGAGCAATGGTCTCCCATGTTGGTGATAACCAGGTCAAGGATATTGATTCCTCTACTGGGGGTCAAAATGAGTTGGTCCAGGGCATTGGAACTGATAAATTCCGGGAAGCATTGGGCCTGTACATTGGTACTAGAATAGTTCTCCCAGTTGATGGAAGGGTAGTTGAAGTCACCCAGTATGAGGGTATTGGGCTGGACCTTGATAGATTCCAGGGTGCTTAGGAAGTTGGAGTGAGAGTCAAGGGAGATGGTTGGAGTTCTGTAGAAGGCGATGACTTGTATCACCATCTTACTCAGTGTTAATTGTACCTGAATTATCTCAGATGCATTATGCTGGGCTACCAGTCTGAGGGTGTGTGTATCCTTTATGAATATGGAGACACCACTGTCTTTGGAGCTTCCGGCCATACTCTGGGGCTGAAAGGTATGGAATGAGTTGTAGCCTGGGAGTGCAGGGGTGCTTTCTGCCTCTTTAAACCAGGTCACTGTTACAGCACAGATGTCAACATTCTGCATTTTGAGGAGAGCTTCGAATGAATGCATCTTGAGATTTAGACTTCTAGCATTAAGCAGCATGACCCTCAGACTGCATTCATTTGTAACAGTTACAGTGGAATTTTGGTCTTTGGAACACTGCCTAAAAAAAGGCACTTTAGGGGTGGCAAGAGCCTTAATCAGTAGCCGAAATCCCCAGGGGTGACAGATGCAGGTCATCTCTAGCAAAGCATCAAGGTCTGTTGATCATGTCATCCCAGGCAGACAGATACTGGATCCCCTTAGAATGATACCAGAAACTTAGCCAATTGTTGAAGCCAATCATTTTCTGCTCGTACTGTGGTATTATTCTGGGCGATGGTGTAATACTGCTCAGGGCTTGGGTCATACCTGCCTGGGCCACATAATCCAAGAGTTCCATCACATCTCTTTTCATGTAGTCCAGGGAGATATGTCTCAGGTCATTCACACCCAAATGGACAATGACCGAGTCATATTAGTACTTGTTGTGGAGTGACCTGAGTGCATGTGTTATGTGGCAGATTCTGGCACCTTATAGGCAAGTGACTGTCACCTTCTCCTTGCTCAACCTAGTGAGTGGGACATCTGTGTGCCTCGCAATTGAGTCTCCTATAACTAGTACATTGGGCAAAGTGGTTTGCCTTAAGGGCTTAGGTTGAGGGGCACACTGTGGTAGTGAGCTATGTGCTCTGAGGTTGGTGTTGTGCTGTAGTGGTTGAGTGCATTTCTGTCTTGGTTTGGGTAAATTTTTATGGAGAGCCTCCGCAAAGGTAGGTGTATAGTTTGTGTTTGTAACTGTGAATGACTTGCACAGCTTCACCTTTTACATACTAAATGGGGACAAGCTGCACTAATTTTAAGTGCAACCCGGGGGGGGGGGGTGGGTGGTTGCGCTTGCACTGGGGTTACTACATTGGACTTTTCTAGTGTAAATGGGGAAGAATGCCTGAAGACGGAATGGGGGGGGGATTCATTCTTCAGGCATTCTTTCTCACTCACACTAGAAAAGTCCAATATAGTACTCTTAGTGCAAGGTTAATTCTTCTTAAAAATACAGTACGAACTTTGGTTAAAACTAAATCAAAAACATGAGAACCATTTTGATAATCTTGACTACTATTCTTGGACTACAAACCAGTGTATATAGTCAGAACTGTAAAAAGCTGAATTACATTTAACAAAAAAAAATTCCCTTCCTCTCAGATTCTAGAATTAAATTATGGCGCACCATGGTAGTGATGCCACTCCATACAGGTGTCCACACTGCAGACCACAGTGCATTTTTTTCTTGCCAAGTAGATGACAATACACCCCATGTGCGCAAAATAAGAAAGCTAAAGACTGTGAAAACAGATCCCTACTTGATAAGAACAGATAGCAACTGGCTAAAAGGCAAAGACCATATACTTTACTGGACTACAACCCCCCAATTTTGTCAAAAGAAAAAAAGAAGTTTAAATATTTATTTTTGTGAACTGTAAAATAGTGTGTAATGTTGAAGATGCGATGATTCACGGAACTCAGCTGCGAGCATGTGTGTTTAACTTCTGCTTTAAAAAAATATATATATTTTGCTTGTTGCCAGACTATTTTAAAAGCAGTCTGGATTACGAAGACTGCAGGCATCAATGAACATACCCAGAAGTCATTGCAGTTTTAGCCGCAGTAAATTAGAATCTGACTGGACTGTTAAATCAGATGCCATGTCACATAATCTGTGTATGTGGCGTGGCTGCTGATGAGTCCTGTTGCTGCCACATTCTCTTCCTGCACTTTAAGTTGCAATTAATTTGTGAGGAAGACAGCAAGAGAGACAGACAATCGAGAATGCAGAAAAAAACTGAATGGATCATTTAATTTGTTGGATAACTTGTTGGGTAACTAAGAGAGGCCAAGGATTCCTTGGCAAGAAAGATTTAAAAACAAAAAAATCATGAATTAAGTTCGGAGTGGTTTTTTTTTTTTTTTGGCAGGGCCAACCAGATGCTTTTTGCATTGTTTCCTTGCAGGGTCACCCCGATATGTTTTAAATGGTGCAGAGGAGTTGTATAAACTTTCTTTCTGACATCCTGGGCCTGGAGTCAGTGGATGACGTGTTTTTTTTTAACCTAATATCTTTTTGCAGGGTTAGCCTCCCTCTCAACTATACAGATTTTTGCCTCATATTTTTGGTCTGTCTCTCAGAAAATTGTGGTTTAATGGTAAATCATTGAGGGTTGAAGTCAGAAAATAAAGACAGACATTTCAGTTTCCAACTTTATACCCTTCAGAAAATTCATTCACAGCCATAGCATTCATTACCACAGCCTATCCTGCATAGAGGGGGTGATGCTGTTAAGAAGCTAAATGAATTGGCGAGTAAATTCATCTTAAATTATAGGACTCTATATCCTAGGAGCCATAACCTTGAAGTGAATTTGTTAAATTAGTAAGCTTGGTATAAATGTTGAATGATTAAATTTAAAAAGTAAAGAAAAGTATTTAAGAAATATTTTATAAAATTTATTATATTTAAAAAGAAATTTATTAAGATATATTTATATGTATTAGCTTAATGAGGTTTTGTATGGTTATATATGTATTAAATTGTGATGCTGGCCCTTTAAAAAGGTTAACGGGTTATAATTAGTGGGGGATTTGTACCTGTATAAAAAGTGGCTGCTCCTATTGTACTTCATCCATTGAAGGTAAAAAGCCAAGGTACCAGAGGTTATATTAAAAAGTTTAACAGCTTTTTACCAGCTATTTCTGCTTCTGGAGTGCGTTTTTTTATTTTTTACTTTGGCGATAAAAGTGTTTTTTGCTATGTCCTTGCATGGAGCAGATGCAGTTCCAGGAGTATTTCAAAGGGTCTACTATAGAACAGCGAATGATCAGATGATTGAACGCTGTTAGTTTGAACACTACGAACTGGCAAAAAAGCGAATGGCCAGAACAGCAAATTTTTTCCCAGGGAAAGAAATCGTTGGGCCACCCATCCGGGTTGTGCCATTTCCTCCACTGTAGTGCAATCTTGGAGTTGGTATATTTAAGTAGGGGAGGTGTGGGTGGCACAGCCCCTCACATGGGGGGGGGGGTGAAGCCTCCCACTTGATTTAGTGTTTTTTTTTTTTTTTTTACAGCGATTTTTTTTCCCTAGGGGGGGAAAAAAAAAAATCGCTGTTCTGGTTGTCCGCTGTTTTGTATATTCGAGATTTAGGGGTCGATGTAACAATGTTCGATCTGATCATTCGTTGTTATAATACAGACCCATTTCAAATTCCAACAGATGTTAACAAGCTGTTATTTACTGATCTAATCAAGGAACGTGAGGTTAAGCTGGAAGATGAGGACTTATGGTTATCCACTGGTGAGATGGACACAGTACTCAATTTGTTCAACTAGAAAGACTTATGATGAAAGAACTTAACTTATACTTTGATACTAAACTTTTAGAAAAGCATCTAAGTATGAACGTGACACAGAGGGGTCTTAGAATTGATAAATTGCCAGCTTGGGATTTTACTGATGATGAACAGGACCGGTTGGAAGAGTGGAGACAGGTTTCACTGGAATGCACTTTAGGGTGGATTCATGTTTTAGTGAAGAGGAATAAACAAAATGGTGAAAAGCTACAACATCAAATCATTGAACTGCAACAAAAATTGACGGTTAACTTGTCAGATGATGTTTTTTCTAAGAAAATGAGCGAAACAAAGTAAAAATTGGAAAAATATGAACCGTAGGTTGTTTGTCTTTTCAGCTTTTCCCGATTAGGGGTCGCCATAGTGGAACTCCAGTCTGCTAATGATTGGCAGTTGATTTTTTTATGGTGCCAAGTTGCCAGCTCGACGCTCATCCTTCAGCGAAGGCATGCCCATTCACACATGTCTTTCGGAGGCCACTTGACCACGGGGAGGACATGCAGACTCCACACAGAAGGCACTCCAGCCGAGAATCGAACAGGAGAACCTCTTGATGTGAGGCAACAACGCTACCGCTGTACCACCGCGGCTCTAATATGAACTGCAGGTAGTGGAGAGAAATGAAGAAGCAGCTTTTCCGTGATGTAAATGATTTTCGTAGCGGTTCAATGTATGGTTGGCAGTGCAAAGCATGTAGAAGGCGGACCAAAGACGCCAAGACGTTTAGTGTGAATTCTGTAGTTGTGCAGGATTCATCAGCACCTTCTTTGGATATTGTCATTTGAGACAATTGAGGGTAAATTGTTATCGGACTCATCACATCAGCAGGATGGTAAGGAAAATGTGTCTACTCCTTGGGGGCAACAGCAGGGAAAGGCCAAGAGAAGCTGTTACAGAGGGAAGAAAGTTCGTTAAAGCTGATGACGGCTTCTGATGGTGGAGTTGATGGCAGCATTTCTGAATTATGTGAAATTTTGGACTTTGAACTGGACTCTAAATGTTATCATGTTTCTAATATAAGTGAGTCTGCTGTTCCTTCTAATAATTTTAACAGTTTGAAAGTTATTAATTTGTCAAAAATGCAATTAAATGATTTGGCTATTAAGTTATTAGCTAAATGAACTAAGTTTGTACCTGTTAAAGGGCCAACACTAGCAGAAGTTTTGTTAGATGTTAAAAGATTTTGTAGAAAATATCATTTGATTGTATATTATGATAAGAAAAGATGTGATATTGATTCAGTTGATACATGTGACATTGCGGATGATGACCCTTTACTGAATGTTTCTTATTACCAAGAATTGCTGTATGATGAAGAGCCCAATGATGATGGTGTGTGTGAAGGGGTTTGGAACTGGTTATGGGAAATTTTTGGTTTCATATATGCCTACTTCAAGCACATTCATGTCACTTAAGCTGTCCTCTGTTTTTAACTTGCTTGAGCAGATGTTATGTAAAAGGACTGAACATGATTATCGTAAGTTTGTAAAACGTAAAAAAAAAATTTAATATAACTAAAGATGAACAGGACACTCTTAATATGTTAAGAGGAAAATTGAATGAGTATGTTTTCAAGCAAGCGTACAAAGGGGGCAACTGGTTTTGATGTCTAGGTTGAAATATAACCAAATGGCATACAAACTGTTGACAGTTAAGGAAGAGTATGTTAAATTAGATCACAACCCAGTTGGTGCCTTTAATGAGTTACTCCTGAAAATGCTGGAAAGGGTTAAAAGATTAGGTTTCCTGACCAGAGAAAATGTTAAAAAATTGTTTATTGAGAAACTATGTGACCCCATTTTTTATGTGTTACCAAAATTACATAAATATTTAATGGACCCACCAGGTAGACCTATAGTTTTGGTGGTAGGTTCATATTTGCAAAATGTGGGGTTGTTTTTGGATTCATTAATGAAAAAATATCTGCTCAAAGTGCATGCACATTACCAATACTGAGGAGTTGTGTAAGGAAGCTAGTAAAGTGAAATGGCAGGATGACTCTTACTGGGTTGTGGTAGATGTGAATTCATTGCATACGAACATCCAACTTAAATGGGGGTTGCAGGCTGTATGGGACATTATGGGAGATGGTCCCAGAACTGCTTTGGTGGCTAGATTGCTTGAGTTTTGTTTAACACATAATTACTTTAAGTTTGAAAATGAGACATTTCTTCAGTTGAAAGGAACAGCAATGGGGGCTTCGTATGCCCCAACATATGCCATTTTATACATTGGGTATTATTTTGAGAGAAAGTTCATCTATAGTTCAGAATTTTATAAAAAGAATGTGGTGGTGTTTAAATGGTTTATAGATTATATGATTTTTCTGTGTAAAGGAATTCTGAAGAATTTGATCTATTCTTTTCTGAGTTAAACATGATTGAGCATGGTTTAAAATTTTCAGTGCTGAAAGGTGGTTCCTGTATGAAATTTCTTGATGTGGAATTTTATGTAGATTCAAGAAATTAAATTTAGTTCAAACCTTTTAGAAAATAAACTGCAGTAAATATTTTTTTACATGGAGAAAGTATGCATCCCCCACTTGTTAAACTCACTTCCACTGGGTGAGTTTAGACGCATTGTTCAAAATGCTTCTGAAAAAAGTTGTAGGATAAAGTTTCTATTGGAAGATAAAGAAAGGCTTATGGAAAGAGGTTATAAGAAGAAGATCTTGCATCAGGCTCTTGATGAGGTACTGGAAGGAAAAACTAGGGTTAGAATGTTATGGGAAAGGGTATTGTTGAGAAAATTACTTCTGAATGTAATGGGTTAGAGGAAAATATTTGTATTCTGTTTCTAAGTACTCTATACTTTCAGAAGTAATGAGAAAGGCAATTTTGGATTTATGGTATATTGTGCATGAGGATGAAATTCTGGGTAATTTGTTTCCAAAATTTGTGAAGTTTTCTTATGCATATTATGCTAACTTAAAAGAATTGTTGAACATGGCTCTTACTAATGTTCCTTAGGAGTCTGTTGGTGTATTTGTTTGTGGGCATTGTAAAGTCTGTAGTTGTGTTAAGAATATTTCAGACACTTGTATTTATGGCAAGAAATTTATCTGTAGAAGTAGATTTGAAAATTTATCTGTAGAAGTAGATTTGATTCGAACTCATGTGGGATAGTTTACATTGTGGGATGTGGTTGTAAAAATATTTAATGGTACATTGGGAAAACAAAAAGAGCTGTTAAAGTAAAGATTATGGAACATTTGAGGGATATTCGCAAGAGAAATATGAAGAGTCCAGCTGCTGAACATTTTGTGAATGTACATGAGGGTAATGCTGTTTCATTTTTCTTTAGTATATTAGCACAGCCTATGCTGCATAGAGGGGGTGATGTTGTTAAGAAGCTAAATTAGTTAGAGAGTAAATTCATCTTAAATTATAAGACTCTATATCCTAGGGGCCTTAACCTTGAAGTGAATTTGGTAAATTAGTTAGCTTGGTATAAATGTTGAATGATTAAATTTAAAAAGTAAAAAAAAATATTTAAAAAATATTTTATAAAATTTATTATATTTAAAAATATATATATTAAGATATGTTTATATATATATATATATTAGTTTAATGAGTTTTTGTATGGTTATATATGTATTAGATTGTGATGTTGGCAAAAAGTTAATTTGTTATCATTAGTGGGGGGTTGTACCTGTATAAAATGTGGCCGTTTCTATTGTACTTCATCTGTTGAAGGTGAAAAGACCATGTACCAGAGGTTACATTAAAAATTTGAACAGCTTTAACCAGCTATTTCTGCTTCTGGAGTGTGTTTTATTATTTTTTTACTTTGGTGATAAAAGTGTTTTTTGTTAAAATAAATGAAACTCTGACAGAGTATGTCAACACAAACAACAAAATGCTGGAATAAAATGAAAGAAGCTTTCCACAGATATTCAGATGAGGGGATAAAACTGCAAAAATCTGATGCTGAAATGAAAAATAGGCTGGCTGAATATGAGACTGCTCCAGAAGACATGTTTCAAAAGATAAGAAAATTAGAAGACAGAGCACATAGGGAAAACCTGAGACTTTCAGCTATACCAGACAAGCTATTAGGAACAAATTGCATTAATTTTATGAAAGCACAGATAAGAAACTGGACTGGTATTATACCGGATGAGCTGTTAAGGGCACATTGTCTGTATGCTGATGCAAACCTACCAACAGTAGGAGCTGATTCTGACAAAACTGAGTCAGAAAGACAAAATACTAAATGTAGGAGACAGCGGAGTGTTTGTGGAGCATGATTACTCATTGCACACCAGGCAGAAGAGGAGTAAATTCATTCCACTGTTCAGGGAATGTCGAAATGTAGGTGTGAGATTCAAACTGCTGTACCCAGCTACCTTAAATGCATTTTTCTCTGGAGGGACAAAATCATGTTTTGATGAAGTACATGCTAAGGAGGAAATACAAAAGTTTGTTCAAAAAAGTGAGCTGTAAAACAGAAGGAGATGAGTTTGTTCAACAAAAAGTGAGCTACAAAACAGAAGGAGATTCTGCTTCTTGTTCTTCTGGTAATAAAGACCACAGAGAGACTGTACCTGTGAAACCTTTTCCACTGTTTCAACAGAAAACGTTGGAGAGAAGGAAGGGAGAATGAGAGCTGACTAGAAGAATCAAGTGTACATTGGATATGAAGCTGAGACAGGATTTGAGTGATGGAGATGATAATAAAACCAGTAACAATGTGGGGTTACAATGCAATAATTATACTTGTGAAATATGACAGAATAAGAAAATCTAGAAATACTGGACCTTCTCATAATTTGCTGGACTTGTGGGGGCTACGTATATGCCCTATTTCTTATTAATGTTCAGAAAAATGCTTTGGGGAGGGGAAGAGAGGAGAAAGCTACTATTTTTGTGGTGTGTTTTTCTTTGCATGTTATAAAGTTTTATCATTTTTAAGTTTAATGGGGATTGTAAATAGGTGTTGCTGTTCTTTTTTGTCTTTCTTTCTCCCTTCTCTCTTTCTTCTTCTTCAGTTTTAACACATAGGTACTACAATATAAAAAAAGCCTGTTTAAAAGAGCATGACAAAAGAAAGTTTAATGTCTTTTTTCTTATTCTTGCATGGGGGAATAACTGGGTTAAGGACCTTAGACTGACTCCGTAACAAGTTTTATGAGAAAGCAAGTAAATGTAAAAGAATACTGAATATGAGGCTTTTTTCTAACAAATTAATGTATGCTTAGTAGAAATTCTGTATCTGGCCCTCATATCTCCATGGAAACAATCTGATAAAGAGAAACTGACTGACTGGTTCTCGTGTCTCCATGTAGACAATCTGATAATGAGAAATTGGTTGTCCAGTTCTCATTTCTCCATGGAGACAATTGATAAAGAGAAACTGGTTACAGTCTCATGGAGAGTGCTTGGCTGGGGAAAAAAAGAGAAACTGGTTAGGAGATAATGTTCTCTGAAAACATTCAGGAGTTTTCCCAGCTGGGACAGCTATAAAGATAACACAAAACAAGTTAGCACTTAGTTAAACCACATGCTGCACCATGTGTCTTAGCATGGATAACCTTTCTTTTATGTTAAGTCTATGAGGGTGGCTGTCAGTTTGGGACATTTGTTCCTATTTGGGGGGTAAAATGTCAGTATCTGAAAATGTACATAGTTTTGTATGTTAGTATTAAATTCATATGTTTTAGGGGGTATTGGGTTTTTTTTGAGGGCTTCAATAAAACAAAAAAGTTTTGTAAGATGTGACATAAAAGTTCAACCTGACAAATAGTGTATGCATGTATACAAATGCTGGAACTAGACATTTAACAAAAAAGGTGTTATACATAAAAGGTGAGAATAATAACTTTTTAATCCAATAATGCTTTCTGTAATGTCGTTTAATGTCAATGGTCTCAAAGATAAATACAAAAAAGAATAAAAAGAGTGAACTACATTGAAAATGAAGAGTGCAAACAGTTAGGTTACAGATGACACACTTGGAAAGAACTGAACGTGTGAATTTGATAAAGAAAGGTTTTCAGGATGGTAACTCAGTGGAATATCTGGGACAAAGGAAAAGAGGAATATTATATTAATCGCAAGAGGAGCTCCAATAGTGATAGAAGAGGATAAAAAAGATAATGATAGATTTGTAGTGCTAAGGGGCTACTGGCAAAAGAGGAGGATTACAATAGCATGCATTTATATTCCACCTAAAACTACTATAATGGAACTTTTATGAATATTTTGGGAGAAATAATCATTTTTCAGCAGGGAATATTACTCATAGATGGGAACTGGAATTTGACTTGCAGTAGTGAAGGTGTCTGGGGTCCCAGAAAGAAAAAAATATAACAAAGAAGGGTAGATTTTTGAAGAAATTTATGAATATTTGGCATGGAAGATGTGAATTCAGTAACAGGAGTTCAGAGTGAATTTACATATTCCCCAAGCTATAAAAACTGGGCTAGGCTAAAAGAATTTACATTTCACATGAACATGTGCATTTAATTCAAGGTCTTGATACAAAACCCAGTATCCATTTCAGACCATGCGCACATAACATTATTGAAATAAAAATGAGACACTGGCACTTTCCCACCTATCTGTTGAAAAAAGAGGAATTTAAAGAATGGGTAGCAGAGATTATTCAGGAGCTGTTAGAGAGGATAGAAATTTCTTCTGAATATATAGCTAGGGAGTGGGTTAAAATTAAGGTGGAATTTTAAAATAGGGTGGAAATAAAAGAAAGGGAGCTATGGTTAAGAAGTAATACAAATTATTTAGAGGGATTGACAAATGTTACAGTATTGCCAAATAGGGGGAACTTCACAGAACACAAAGAGGAGCAACTGCAGAATGCTAAGCAGAAAATAAGGGATTATCTTGACAATATATATGAGTTTAGAAAGATTGCTGTTAAGCAACTATTTTTTGATAACACTAGAGCACAAAAACTTAAAGCACAACACTCAGACAACAAAAAGTAGAAACGGCTGTCACCAAGCTTAGGGAGCCTGTAACAAGGAAGGTAACAAGAGATCCTGTAGAGGTATTAGAAATATTTTAGAAATTCTATGAAAGTTTGTATAAAGCAGAGACATATGGAAATCAAGAAAATATACAAATGGAAATGCTTATGAAAGAATTAAATATCCCTGGGTTAGAGGTACATGAGGCTGAATTACTAATTCTTATGATAGAAAGAGATGAGATAACAGTGGTGATGTATAACCAATATACAAGAAAGTCCCCAGGAACAGATGGTATTCCTGTGGAAGTTTAGAAGTTAGGAGGGGAAAAAACTGATAAAGATCTGGAAGGTTTTGTTTAACAGTATTTTAAGAGGAGGAGTACCAACATCCTGGAATAAAGCAGTGGTACCTGTAACACCTAAAGAGAGTAAGGATCCATCAGATCCAGCTTCATACAGGCCCATTTCAATACTAAACCATGATTATAAAGTGTTTATGTCTATAATGGCTAAAAGAATAGCAAACATGATGCCAAAATTGATAGATATGGATCAATGTGGTTTTGACAACATTAACAGAACATTGATGATCCAGAGGGAAGAAGAACTAAAGAAAATACCATTGTTGGTTGGTCTTGATTCATACAAAGCTTTTGAAAGAGTAAGCTGGGAATTTATGAGCAGTGTAATGGAAGCATTTCCATTTCCTGAAAAAATATATATAAAAGAGTGATTAGGAGGATGTCTGAGGGACTGGAAATGAAATTTACAATAAGTGGGGTCCTCTCTGATAATTTCTGCTTGAGCAGAGGAACAAGGCAGGGGTGTCCACTTTCCCCTTTGCCATTTGCATTATATTTAGAACCAGTGAAAAAAAATAAGGGACTCAGAAATTCAAGGATATAATTGGTATGGTAGTCAGGAAAAGTTGGCTCTATCTGCAGATGATATTATTTTATACCTGACAAAACCAGAAAGAGACATAGTGTTGTTGAACATTTTGAGACAGTTTAAAATCTTTTCGGGATACAAAATTAATGAAGCTAAAACAAAGGCAATAGCGGTAAATTATGTACCCACGCATGAATTGGTTCAGCAATATTCATATTTATGGGGACACGACAAAATGAAGTATTTAGGAGTATGGATTAAAAATGATTCTGGTGTGGCAACTAAAAATATGTGAGAAGAGACTAAACAAAAGACAATACAAAAACTGAGAAAATGGAAGCTTTGTTATATGGATATGGATAATAAGATGCAAGCAGTTAAAGTGTTTTTAGTCCCACTAGTCTTATGCAAAGGTGAGGCATACTTTTATCAACAACAGACGTTGTGGCTAGCATTTAATAATGAGCTGACGGACTTTATCTGGGAGGGGACGATATCACGAGTCAAGTGGGATAAGATGATTCTTTCAGTAGAAAAGGTCAGATTAGGATTACCGGATTTGTAGGGGTATTTCAGAGCTACAGTGTTAAGGCTCCTATACATAGCACAAGCATAAAACCATAATTCAAAGTAGAAAGGGATGATGATGACACAGGGGGAAGCTCAAAAAAACAAGGCGAGACTGGGATTTTGGATGCAGGCTTTTAAGAAGAACAACAATAATCATACAGAATATTACATCTATAAAGTAGCAGGAAGTGTCCTAAGAACTAAGCAACACAGAAACGGACAAAGGAGATTCTGCCAATAGGGATGACTGCAATTAGAGATAAAGACAATAGGCAAGAGGGGGCTGTAATTTATTGGAGAAAACTGGCAAAGGAACCAAGGCACTGGGTGCAAATAACTAGAGAGGGAACTATGATATAATGGGAAGACGCAAAGAAGTTATTTGGACTACAGGTTAGAGACTGCCCTCCCCATCAAGGATTGATATCAGAATATAGGCAAACAGAAAGAAATGAGGTGGTCCTAAATGAAAGGCCAGCACTGGTAGATTTTTTAGTAGAGTCTAGAACAGAAACTACCATTAGAAAAAGAAATTAGTAGAGCCTATAAAATATTACATGGTAAGTATAAGAATCAGTCAGAGGGGGTTAGAAAGGATTGGGAAGAGAGACTGGAAAAGCAATTCACAAAGAAACAATGGGAGGATATATGCAAGTCTCCCAAATATGCAACAAAATCTAGAAGATTTAGGATTTTTGCTTGGAAATATTTATACAAATATTTATACCCAAAGTAGACTCGAGATAAATTTTCCTCAGGTAGACAGCAAATGTTGGAGCTGTGGCAGGGAAGAAAGAGGTAATTGGGAAGATATTTTCTGGGAGAGTGGTCAGTGGGTGAACTTTAAGTTTTCCCCGTGGGATGTATTGTTGGAGATGCTGGGTGGGCAGATTGATATGACAAGGGAGATAATTTGTCTGAGCTATAAAACAAAATCAGAGTTGCCTGGACATGGTAAGGCTCTGCTGTGTCTAATTATGGTTGGTGCCAAAAAAAAATTACTAAAAAAACAGAAATTAAAATTTAAACCAGCTACTAGAAGACGTTAATATAGTAACGGAGATAAAACAACTGCAACTGAGATCTTTATAAAAGGGTAGGAGCAAACTACACAGGAAATACATGGGATTTGTGGGAACAATACATACAGCAGAAGAATGAGGTTTAAAAGAAGGCAGTATTTAAATGAGCAATCTAATGTTTGACTGAAAATGATTGGGTAGATTATAAGCGATATATAATGCTTGCAATTTTTAATTTCTCCAAGTCTTTTGGGTTTTTAATACCATGCCGGGAATGGACCCTATTCCTAAATCAAAGTACGATTAAAGCTCATGAAATTAGTATTGTTTCACTCTTTGATGTTAGCCAAAAGTGCTCTTCGCAGCACCCGCAATGTGCCCAATAATGACTCCTCCTACAATTTGTACAGTGTTACATGAATTGGTAACGTATCTAAATATGATTGTAAATTCTTTTTTATAAGACCCTTTGCTCCTACTACTATTGGAACTGTCTGGGTATCTTTTTTCTACATGGCTCTCGATTCTGCCTGCAGATCCAGGTATTTTATGACTTTGTGTGTCTCTGTACACAAGACACTGCAGTCACTGGGTGTGGCGATTTCAATGATCAGTGCTACTTTTGTCTTCTTTTCTTGGACCACTATATCCAGTTTTCTAGCATCTATCTTTTGAACTGCTGGTATTGGGTGATCCCATGTGATATAAACTTCATCATTTTCTATGATTCTTTGTGGCTCATGTTTCCAGTGTTTTTCAGCCACTTTGATGCCATAATGTTTGCACAATCTGCAGTGTAACAGTTTCACCACATTATTATGCCTTTCAGTATACAGTCCCTCTGCCATTAGTGCGTCGCAGCCAGCAACAAGGTGTGTGACTGTTTCCAATTCGGTTTTATAAAACCTATATTTGTCTGTTTCTCCCACATGTTCAATGGACTTTGTAAACCAGTGTGTACGTAGACCACTATCTTGGGCTGCCAATATTATCCTTTCATTTCTTGGTTTGAATTTGCCTCTCCTTAACCATTCCTGCATTCGTTCTTGATCAACATCAGGCTCTTCCAGAAGTTTTCTATACTTGCAACTATATTTATGTTTCTTCCACATTTCTTGCCTTCTCATCTGGTCCTTCACCTTATATTCTTTTGTTTTTTGGCACATTCAGTTGCCCGATTTTTATCCACTTCTGGTTTGATTTCCATTCCTGCTTGATGTCGATATGCTTCTGCTAAATTAAACAGTGATGTCATCTTAGATTTATTCTCCTCATGTTTCAAAACTTTCACTACATTTGGATCTTGAGAGGTCAGTAAATGTGTGGAGTCCCACATATGCAGAGATCTATACATGTAATCAATTTCAAGGAGACCCATCCTTCCTTCGGAAAGTACAGTTGTGTACACTTACCATAAATGTAGATGTTCGAGTGTATTCACTGCTGCAGTCATTACATTTGGGTTATCTGCTGGCAGGTTGCCCTCAGTCGGCCTGATTAACAAAGTCTTGGGTCCTGCGTTGGTTGCTGTCCCTTCTTCCATGACATCAGGTCGTCAGGGGTATAAAACATGCAGCCAATGCCATTACATCAGTTTTTCTTGCCCCAGATGTCAGGTGTCCCCCGAATGGGGAGCAAATAAAATTAAAAATACAAAAACATACCTCCAACCAAAAGCAAATACACCAAAAAGGCTTTTAAGCATAGTAAAAGAAAGTAGAGGTATAGTAAGAGAAAAACAGGGGGCTGGAGGGAGGGTAACCAGGACTGCAACAGTGAATACACTCGAACATCTACATTGACGGTAAGTGTACACAACTGTACTATGTTCTTCATGTTTCACTGTTGCAGTCATTACTTTTGGGTAGATTCCCAAAGCTATGGTTGGAAGGATGGATTTATACAGCATTAGGACCAGCTATAAGACCTTGCAAAACAGCAGTGGCAAAGCCAGCTCTGGATTTAGAGAAAATTGGTAAGTGGTAATGCTTGGTGAAAGTATGAGCTGAACTCCAGGTAGCAGCTTCTAGAATATCCCTGGTAGGAGCACCTCTGAGAAAGGCTGTAGAAGTAGATGCAGCCCTGGTGGAATAAGATCTGATCCCCTGGGGGATAGGTTTTCCAAGGTGCTTACAGCAGAAATGAATGCAATGGCTTATCCATTTAGAAATGGTTTGTTTTGAAATAGCCTTTCCCTCTGTCCCTGCAGCAAATGCTACCAGCAGTTGCTCAGATATTCTTTGAGATTTAGTCCTGTCCAAGTAGAATTTAAGTTGTCTGTGTACATCCAACGAATGCAGAATCCAGTCCCCTTTGTTCTGTGGATTGGGAAAGAAAGTTGGCAAATGAATGGACTGATTAAGAGCCACACTGGATACCACCTTGGGCATGAAGGATGGATTGGTCCTGAGTGACACCCTGTCCTCATAAAAGATGATGAAAGGCTCCACTGCCATAAGGGCCTGTAATTCAGATATCCTTCTAGCTGAAGTGATTGCTAAAATGAAAGCTGTTTTCCAAGAAAGAAATTTTAAGTCTGCAGTAGCAGCTAGCTTGAAAGGAGGTAGAGTGAGTTTCTCCAATACAAAGTTAAGGTCCCAGGCTGGGGTTGGAGCTCTTCTGAGTGGTCTCAAATTTTTGGCCCCTCTGAGGTACTGCTCGAGCAGTGGATGAGAGAAGAGAGGAAGTTCTGTGTTATAATGAGCTGAAATGGCTGAGGCGTGGATTTTAAAGGAGGAAAAAGACAGGCCCTTGTGAAGCATCTCAGTTAAGTTTTGTAAAATCTGAGGTAAATTGGGCGCTGCTGTGCTCATCCCTTGAGATTGGTTCCAGGTACAGAATCTCTTCCATTTTTCAGCTTAAGATTTTCTAGTATTAGACCTCCTTGCCTCCAAGATGACATCCATCACAGGTTTGCTGAGGGATGTTAAGGGAGAGTTTAAGTAATTAGCCAGGCTGCAAGGTTCAGTGTTGGAAGCTGAGGGTGCAGAATCTGGTTCTCCTGCTGAGACAGCAGGGAAGGAGTCTGAGGCAGGTGCCATGGAGACAACTGTGACACACTGCGCAGAAGGGGGTACCAGTGTTGGTGCAGCCAGTCTGGAGCAATCAAAATTATCCTTGGTTTGTCCTGTTTGACTTTCAGTAGTACTTTGGAGAGCAGCGGCAGCGGGGGGAAAGGAATAGACTGACAGGTTATTTCCAGCTGAAGGACAGAGCATCCACTTTCCAGGCTTGTTTGTGGGGAGTCCTTGTGCAAAATTTGTCCAATTGGTAGTTCTGGGGGGAGGCAAACAGGTCTAAATCTGGGCTCCCCCATTCGCTTGTCAACATGTTGAAAATCCTTGGTTCCAGTTTCCACTCGTGTGGGTCCATGAGGTTTCTGCTTAGTCCGTCTGCCAGTGTATTTAATTTTCCTGGCAGGAATTGAGCTTGTAGGTGCACTTGGTAGCTCAAGGCTGTGTTCCACAATGCCATGGCTAGTCTGCAGAGGGGGTAAAAATGTGTACCCCTCTGCTTGTTTATGTACCACATAACTGTGGTGTTGTCCATCTAACATTAGTTGTCCTGGAAGAATGTAGTCCTTGAAGGTTGTCAGAGCATTCTGTACAGCTAACATTTCTTTTTGAATGATATGCAGGTGCATTTGACTTGGGATCCATTTGCCCTGAATGCACTTCCCTGCCAGGTGAGCCCCCCATGCATAGTCTGATGCATCTGTTGTTAGGGTTTGGGCGGCAGGGTGTGGTGTGAAAGGTAGTCCCTTGTTTTGGTGGCAGGCCTCTGCCCACCAAAGGAACTCTAGGCGTAGGCAAGGTATGATAGGAATCATTGTTTCTAGGCTGTGAGAATGTTGACTCCATAGGCTTTTTAGATACCACTGTAGTTTCCTCATATGCAGTCTTGCATATGGAATTAGAAGAGTGTAGGAGGCCATGAACCCCAAGGCTTGCAGTATTTGTATTGCAGATAGCAGGGTTTTTGTGGCCACTTGTTTGAAGTAGGTTGTCAAATGAATTTGCTTTTCTGGCATGAGGTAAGCCATCTGGGAAGTCGTATTCAAGCTTGCTCCCAGCAATGTAATTTGTTGTCAGGGTACCAGTTGTGATTTATTTTCGTTTATGGTGTACCCCAGACAAGTTAGAACCCTTTTTACAAACACTAGATGATTCAAAAGTATGTCCTGGCTTTCTGCCTGAATTAGACAATCGTCCAGGTATGGGTATATTTGAATACTTCTTTGCCTGTAAAATGCAATAACTGGAGCTAGGCACTTTGTGAATATCCTGGGTGGAGTAGATAAGCCAAAGGTCAGTGCAGAGAACTGATAATGCGTGTAGCTTGCTTTGAAGCGTAGGTATCTTCTACAAGATTCCCTGACTGGGATGTGCAGGTATGCTTCTTTTAAGTCTAGTGTTGCCAGCCAGGCATCTTTGCCTAGCAAAGGAAGGAATTGGTGAAGAGTCAGCATCTTGAATTTTGGAATCTCCAGAAAGGTGTTTAGAGTAGACAGGTCCAGGATTGGACGCCATAATTTGTATTTTCTGGGTACCAGGAAAAGTCTGGAGTAGAAACCTTGTCCCTTTTCCTCTTCTGGTACCAGTTGAATAGCCCTCATGCTTAAGAGAGAAAGTACTTGTTTTTGAGCCTCTGCCCACTGATTTGGGGGCAGGTCTGGCCACCCACTTGGCGTTGGCAATGTGTGGAAGTGAAATCTGTATCCCTGGGACACTATATTTAAAACCCATTTGTCCTGGGTAATGAGTTCCCAATTCTTTGCATGAAGAGCCATCTTTCCCCCCAAAGGGGCAGTCAGAAGGTAAGTGCTTGGAAAATTTAAAAAGAAGTCATTGAGACAGTTTACCATAGGGGGGAGTCTTGTTATTCCCAGACTTGGAAGTGGAGGCCCCCACTGCTTAGTTCTGCGAGTTCCCTGGGACTGAAACCTGGGGTTTTTGCTGTGTCTGGGTTTGGCTAGAGAAGACATGGAAGGGGCTGGAAAGGACCAATTCTTAGAGGGCCAGTGCCTACTAAATCTAGGAGGCTGAACTTGTAAAAAAACTTCAACAGTTTGCACAGATTTAGCTTTATCTTCCATCTTTTTAAGAACTTCTTCAACCTTGTTGCCAAACAGGCGGTACTGATTTAAAGGAGCATCCAACTATTTAGCTTTAACATGATCAGGCAAAGATTGCTCCTTAAGCCAAGCATGCCTTCTGAGCACAGACCCAGTAACAGCAGCTCTGCAAGAGGCCTCTAAAGAATCAAAACCAAACTGCAAAGTATGTTTTCCAACTTGTTCAGCAGAATGCATTAAATCCTGTAATTCTTTATTTTCCACACAGTCAGGAATCAACATAATTTTCTGTTTAAGCAGTCCAAAAACATGTTGCTGATATTTTAACATATGAAATTGGCAGTTTAAAGCTCTAATTTCCAAGGTTGCTGAAGTGCAAACCTTCTTACCCCAGCTATCCAGCGCCCTGGAGTCTCTATCAGATGGGGTAGGATTTTTAGCATTAGAAGCCTTAATGCCCTTGGTCCCCTGTGAAATAGTCTCTGGATCTGCAATAGGATTTTTGAAAAGGAACTTGTGGGACTTGGGGACCCTGTAGTATCTGTCAGGTTTTCTGGGAGCAGGAGGCAGGGAATCAGGGGCCAAACTGGATTCTGAGAAAGCATCAACAATGTCTAGTACAGGAGGAATAGCCAAAGGCCTATGCTGAGGCAGGGGTAAGAAATGCCTAAGCCTTTTTTTTTTGAATCAGAAAAATCCTGGCTTTCCCAGTGGAAATGCTCCCTTAGAGTATGTAAGGTTTCCCCAAAAGAAAAATCCTCAGGAGGGGAAGCAGAGGGAATAAAGTCCTTTGCATAAGAATCCTCATAAGTAGTTAAGGACAAATCCAGGTCATCAGAAGAATCAGAAAAATCAGAATCCTGATCAGAAGATTTATAATCAAGCTCAGCCCTAGGCCTCTTAGAAGGGGGGGGGGGGTTTGGCTACCCCTGATTAGAGTTATTAGATCTTCAGCCATTTTTGTCATTTGTTTTTTGGGCATAGAGGCCTGAGCATGTGGCCTGGGTGTCGGTTTTTTAGACATGGATCAAGACTTATGCCTTAGTAATGAAGGAGGCATTGATTTTATATGCAAGTCTGTAGGCCTGAATACACCCTCAGAAGCCGGTGTCTGCACAGTGGCTCCGGACCCATCCAAGGTAGAGACATCTGCGGGTTCCATAGCTGAAGTATCTCGCAGCATACCGGACTCCGAATGGGTCTCAGTAGAGGTGCGAATCAGAAGTAGCGGGTATCAGGGGCTGCGAAAGCACCTCACTGAGTACCGGCAAACTGTCGACTGGCTAAGGAGAAGCGTCGTCGGCAGTTTTGGACCTCGGCGGCCTGTCTTTGTCTTTGCATTTTTTAAGGATTCCCGGTAGTCGGGATGGCTAACTGATGACATTTCTGGATAATTAAACCGAGAACCGAAATATTTAGAGGCAAAAATATACCGATGACGGATAGTGCGCTGATTAAATAAAGCACAAAACCGACAGCAAGGTATGTCATGGTCAGGGCCTAGGCAAGGAATACAGCATGAATGAAAATCTTTATGAGGTATTTGCTTTCCACAAGTAATGCAATTATTAACTTTTACTGACATCGGAAAGGAGCAAGAAAAAGTTTCCCCAATGGGGTACCTAGCTTTTAGTTGAAGACTTCAGTTCTGAAACTCGAAAATTAAAATTTCAGGAATCGGCCGACCGGCACTTGCGAACTGCTTATGCTTTGGGCACCACACGGCAAGAAAGACTGATGTAATGGCATTGGCTGCATGTTTTATACCCCTGACGACCTGACGTCATGGAAGAAGGGACAGCAACCAACGCAGGACCCAAGACTTTGTTAATCAGGCCGATTGAGGGCAACCTGCAGGCAGATAACCCAAATGTAATGACTGCAACAGTGAAACATGAAGAACATCTAGTCAACTGGGTGGAGAACAACAGTTTTAGTTTGGATTCTCAATAAAGGCATGTTTGTTCAAAAATACACACACACACACACACACACACACACACACACGCACACACACGCACACATACATATGCACAAATATACATATAGACTCCATTGTTAGGCAGTTGCAGACTTGGAAACATTGTCCTTAACACCATGAACACCACCTCAGTTTAAAAAAGCACTTAAAATTAAACATGAAAGGTAGAAATAAACTTGCCTTGAATATAAAAAAATGAATTATTCTGGAAATCAAATCCATAACCAGATTTATATAACTGATGGGAAATTTCTAAAAACTGAAAAGACAGAAGTGCTTTCATTTGACTCTCATTTGGATGTTGCCATCTGAAGAAGACATGGAGTTACTCACCTGATACCCCAGCGGGGGCTGACAGCCATGCCAGGGATGTAACCGCCCCCATGACATGTAGAGCTGCTCAGCTGTTACTCCACAGGGGGCTGATAGTCCTGCCAGGGAAGTAAGTGTCCCCATGTATAAAGTTCTTACCAGACCAGTCATAAAATAATGTACCCTGCTCTGCGACCTACTCACACACTATCAGCTACAACTGAAAAAGAAGAGGAAACAAACATCTGTCACAAAGATAATTAAAGGGCTTTGATGCTTGTTTTACACCCAAAAACTACAGTAGCTCTTCCTTCTTTTCATCGTCTGACTTTCTTACTAGAAACCTGTGCTTGATATTCAGAATATTAAATGACGACTTACTATACAAAATCCTTTGCTTACAATATCCACCCTCCCCCCTGCGATATGAACACAAGCTGGCACTCATCCTCAACAGAAATTAATGGCAACCACACTGTGAAATTTGAGAAGATCACATCTCAAAGACCACCAACCATCATGCCTAGAAAATTACCCTCCTCTGGATTAAATTCACCCCATCGATCCATACCTTTAAGAAGACACTGAGTAATTATTTGGGCAACTGTAAGTTCCAACACAGGACCTGAGGCATCAAGCTTCTATAGAATCAATAAGCTCCAACTCTATGAACCTATGAATAAAGCCCAGCTACAAAACAAAACTATTAACATTATATACAATTACAGGTCAGGTGTTTACATAATTGACTAATTTCAAATTTTCATAACACACACAGAGTACAAACACAAGCTAACTTGTACTTGCGGTTAATTTTGGTTGTTAAACTTACCAGAGGCAATGAGTGGTCATGACATTTACTCAACAAATCTGTAATGCTTTTCAGGAGAGAAAGTTCTAGAAACTGTGAGTGGAGGTCAGCCAGTGTCAATGTACTATAAACAACTACATTCAGTTTTCAGTCACTATAACAGTACTTCCATAAAGGTACAGTTCAAAGAAAACTACTCTAATAAAAACACATAAAATACTTTGTTCAACATCCAGTAAATGTGTTCACCTTGTACCCAAGACTTCTTCAGACTGAATGCAACAAAGGGAATCAAACCTTTTAAACCATTTAAAAGTCACATGACTCAATAAATCAATTAATGTTTAATTATTTTCTTTTTAAAAAATAACTTTAAAATTTTCCTTATCATAAAGAACTGGAGGGTAGCATACATCTAATTTTATCTGCCATAAATTCTCTCTCCAATCCATTTAATCTTCAGCATCAAACATGTTTTTGAAGTTTTGCACTTGGTCTAAAACTATAAACTTAAAAATCTACCTTACATGTACTTCTGCTACAATGGTTAGTAAGAGTAGTTTCTATGTTTTTATTACAGAAGTGATTTTGTTTGCATCTATGGCTTTAGTTTTCTATTTTGTTTTTATTTGTTGGTGTTTTCATTTACATTTTCATGGAAAAGCAGTTTGGATTTAGTTTCACGATGCTGCCATCGGGCTTTACGCTCCATGATGCACCAAATGGCTCTATAGTGCTGAACCAAGAAGGATGTACAAGTCTGTCAAATGTTCCAAGAATGGACAACAATCCAAATTCTGTGTTCCAGAGGTCAGATGTTTTATTGAGTTATTTAGCAGCACTTACCAATCCTTTCAGCCCTACTGGATCATAAAATGTAGGTAATACTGCTATGAATGCTGCTTCGAATATAGCAGAGTGCTTTCGGGAGCTTGAAAATGACCTTATAAAACTCAAGTGCCTGCAGTGGGATACGCTGTATTTTGAAAACTGCATGCTGGCCAAAATAGTGCCAAAACGATTAAGAGCGACTAAAATGGCTATTGGAGATGACTTACCAGTAGAATTTGTTGAGAAGTAGATGGAATTGAATCAAAAAGTGGGTGTACAGTATTTGGAGATGCTAACTGGTTTGAATAAGCAAAAAATAGAAGATCTGAATGAAAAGATCCATGCAGCTTACTTTTCCTTAAAAGATAACACTACCAATGAAAAGTCTGAACCTAGGTTTTGTATCTTGTAGGACAGGCTCATTAAAGAAAATGAAATTTTAAAAGGAAGAAAAATGAAAAAGTTTCAAAGAGACCGCATTGATTATGAAACGGGTGCAGCATATCCTAAACCTGATTTCAAGTAGAACAACAGTGGGGAGTACAACACAGATGATGGAGCCAAAAATGGCAATGTTGCAATAGAAAATGAAGGAGAAATTGGTGTAAGAAGATCTGAAAGACTGGCCCAAAAGAAAGGAGAGGAACACCTCAAGAATGGAGACAGTCTTCAGAGTACTGAGCAGAACAAAAGTGAAAGCAAGCATAATGCAGCTCGGGTTTTTCAGCCAGTGGAAATTTATCAAAGTTCAGGGACTAGGAATTGAACATGGGCCTAAGTAGAGTACAAGCAAAAGGGTCCTATCAAAAGAACTGGAATCCAAGATGGAATGGGTCGAAGGACAATTCAAAAAGAAAATAGGTATGTCAGGATAGGTCTTTAAAACTGTTAACTTATCTGCTATTTGTCTTGATTTCAATGCGTGCCTGTTTTAAAGAAAGGATGGACTTCTGTCCCTGATACAAGAGCAGACAAATGGGATACTTTCAACAGTCCGAGAGACTATATTAGAAAGTAAAATGGGAGGAGTTTATTTAAAGACACCGTAAATATCGGTAATGAGCTTTTTAAATCTACTGTCTTTAAGCCAACTCTGCGTGCTGAACTTGAGGCTTTTTTAAGCACTACAGAGATGCAGTTAAGCTAAAAAGCAAGCCAAAATATAGGTATTACAATCTCACCCAATCTGAAAGGACTGCAATTTACAAGTTACTAAATAATGAAGACATTATTGTAACAAAGGCAGATAAAAGCAACTGCAATTTTAGATAGGGAAGTAAATAACAGAAAAATGAATTACTTTCTGATAAATTCTAGAAATCAATTATTTTGGTTGATATTAAAAAAGCTTTTTCCTTGATTCAGTTTTTTTCATAGAAGATTGGACATGTAATGGATTAATACACAATGAAACAGCCCATTTACTACAAACTGAAAATCCTAAAATAAGCAGACTATTTAGGTTACCTACAATCCATAAAGTCTTAGATGACCCCCCCCTCCCCGTTTCATTATTACCAGTAACAAATGTAAAACTGAAGCAATGGCTATATATATTGATACATTTCTACTGATAGTGGTGGAAAGTGTTTCTAATATTAGAGAGTTTTTATTGTATGCATAAAATCAAAAATGTTACTTTGTTGGAATCAGACTTGCTTGTTACTCTGGATAGACAGTCGTTTTAATACTCTGACTCCTAATGATACAGGAATGGACACAGTGAGGTTAGAACTAATTAATTCAGAGCTTTTTTCTACTAATAATGTTTACTTAATTATGGAAATGCTTGACATTATTCTTAGCTACACTTTTTTATTTAATTTTAGTTTTTATCAGCAAATCAATGGAGTGGCCATGGGTGTAGCCATGGCCCCCAGTTATGCAAATGTGTTTATGAACAGATGGGAGAAGGCATTTATTTTTGAAAGTGCTCTATTTATTATTATTATCCTATATAAGCACTTTATTGATGACATTTTGTTTGAATTCGGAGTAATGAAGTCAGTTTATATGATGCATTTTTTACAGTATATTAATAATGCTAGTCTGCATTTGAAATTTATATTTTAACTTGATTTGAGAAGTTTGCACTTTTTAGATGTTGTAGTATTCAAGGAAAATGATAAACTGCTAACCAAAATACACAAAAAAGACTTTCAAAAGCATACATATCTTGATTATGCTAGCATTTATTCGAGAAGAACTAAACATAATATATTCAAGGCCAACTAACAAGAACAAATATGCTAAGAATGACCAAAATGTTATTACTGAAGGGGTCTCCATGTATCACAAATTTTTAAAAAGGGGGTATTCTGAAAAAGTAGTCAAAGAATACTTTACTGAAGTTTTAAATTTAAAGAGAAAAGGTGAAAATGCTTCAAAAGAAAAGAAGGGCTAGGATAAAAAGTGTTGTACATCTACGGTATTGATTAACTGTGTAGATGAAAGGTCGATTAAAAATACAATAATAAACAACTGGAAAATTCTGAGTAGTTTCCCAGAAGTCAATGAAGCAGTAGGTGAGAAAAGTACAGTTGTGTACACTTACCATAAATGTAGATGTTCGAGTGTATTCACTGTCGCAGTATACATAAAGTACAGTTGTGTACACTTACCATAAATGTAGATGTTCGAGTGTATTCACTGTCACAGTATTCATAAAGTACAGTTGTGTACACTTACCATAAATGTAAATGTTCGAGTGTATTCACTGTCGCAGTATTCATAAAGTACAGTTGTGTACACTTACCATAAATGTAGAAGTTCGAGTGTATTCACTGTCGCAGTATTCATAAAGTACAGTTGTGTACACTTACCATAAATGTAGAAGTTCGAGTGTATTCACTGTCGCAGTATTCATAAAGTACAGTTGTGTACACTTACCATAAATGTAGAAGTTCGAGTGTATTCACTGTCGCAGTATTCATAAAGTACAGTTGTGTACACTTACCATAAATGTAGATGTTTGAGTGTATTCACTGTCGCAGTATTCATAAAGTACAGTTGTGTACACTTACCATAAATGTAGAAGTTCGAGTGTATTCACTGTCGCAGTATTCATAAAGTACAGTTGTGTACACTTACCATAAATGTAGATGTTTGAGTGTATTCACTGTCGCAGTATTCATAAAGTACAGTTGTGTACACTTACCATAAATGTACATGTTCGAGTGTATTCACTGTCGCAGTATTCATAAAGTACAGTTGTGTACACTTACCATAAATGTACATGTTTGAGCGTATTCACTGTCGCAGTATTCATAAAGTACAGTTGTGTACACTTACCATAAATGTACATGTTTGAGCGTATTCACTGTTGCAGTCCTGACTGTTGGGATTTCCTGCCGTAAAAGCCCTTGCCCAGCCCGACTGCAAGAGAAATTGTTTTTACCTCCCAATCTGGCACCCCACAGTCAGGAGTACAACAGTGAAACATGAAGAACATCCATTGTTTCTTCAAAAAAGGTGAAAGAATTTAAAAACTTCTTTCAATCAAGGTGAAGTCTTCCCAGTGTCAACAAGACGGGAATGTTTAAGCGACTGACTTGTAATTATTGTCAATATTTCTACACTGGGAAAACTGATTTAAAGGTCAATAACATAAACATTAAGATCGATGGTCATTTTTCGTGTAAATCAAGATTTGTTGAGTATTTAGTGCTATGTGATTCCTATACTGCCTTTTACATTGGAAGCAGTACTAGGGAATAATACCATAGAATTTATGAGCACAAACAAGCTATGCTAATCAGTGATGATAAAAACGCTCTTAGTAACCATTACAGGAGAATCTTCTAAGTTTATAGTTTTAGACCAAGTGGAAAACTTCGCAAAATGTTTGATGCTGAACATGAACTGGCCTGGAAGGAGTACTTATGGCAGATATAATTAGATACATGCTACCCTCTAGATCTTAATGATAAGGAAAACGTGAACAGTTTTTTAAAAGGAAAAATAATTGAACATTAATTGAGTTACTGAGTCACGTGACGTTTAAAAGGTTAGATTCCATTTGTTGATTCAGTCTGAAGTCGTGTTGGGTACAAGACAAATGCACTTACTGGATGTTGAAGAGAGTATTCTCTGTGTCTTCATTAGTGGCATGTTCTTTGATGTGATTTTGTTCATATCTATGCCTTTAATTTTTCCACTTTTTTTTTGACAAGGAGGTACAGTAGTTGAGAAATTTTGAAAATTTTAAGGCATTTGGAGCAAAAAGTGTAAGGGTTAGTGTAGCCAATGAAAGATCTGCTCTAGCTGGCAGCAGAAGTCATAGCTCTCAACTACCCTAAATTTTGCCTCAAAGTTTTGTTCTTTCCCCCTTTAAAATGCTAGATTTTCTGGTAAATCACCAAAGATATTAGTCCATCAGTGACTGCAGAAAGAGTTTCATAGTTCTTACTGTTCAGAAAATGCATGCCATGTAAAACCTATTAAATTTTTTATTTTGAGATAGCTTTTCCTTGTGATGCTGTAGCATAGGATACAAAGAGCTGGTCAGATTTTCTGAAAGCCTTAGTTCTATCCAAGTAGTAACGTAGTCGCCTGTGAATGTCCATGGAGTGCAGGAGTCTTTCTCCTTTGTTCTGGGGGTTTGGGAAAAAGGTGGGTAAATGGATGGTTTGGTTTAGGGCCACACTGGATACCACCTTTGGCATAAAGGAAGGGTTAGTTCGTAGAGAGACTCTGTCTTGATGAAAAATGAGGAAAGGCTCTACTGCCATTAGTGCCTGTAGCTCTGAGACTCTTCTAGCTGAAGTAATTGCTAGCAGCAGGGCAGTCTTCTATGATATAAACTTTAAATCAGCTGAAAAAGCTGGTTCAAAAGGCGGCAGTGTAAGCTTTTCCAGAACAAAGTTAAGATCCCTAGTTGGTGTTGGTGCTCTCCTGGGCTGTCTTATGTTCTTGGCCCCTCTGAGGTACTGTCTTAGGAGAGGATGTGAAAATAAAGGAGGATCAGTGTTGTAGTGAGCTGAAATTGCTGAGGCGTGGACCTTAATAGATGAAAAGGAAAGTCCTTTGTGCAACATTTCAGTTAAATATTGCAGAATCTGAGGAATGTCTGGCTCTAGGGGATTTTGGCCTTTAGTTTGGTTCCAGGCACAAAATCTTTTCCATTTGTCTGAATAGGCTTTCCTGGTGCTGGGCCTCCTGAATGACATCCATAACTGCTTTAGATAGAGGAGTTGGCTGGTTGTTTAGGTGATTTGCCATGCAGCCAGATTTAAAGTCTTGAGCTGGCTGTGTAGGATCTGACTGTCTTGCTGGGTGAGCAGGTGAGGAAACTGTGGTAAAATCCATGGTGGTCCGTGGGGCATGTTCCTTAGTATTGGGTACCAGTGCTGGCGTGGCCAGTCTGGAGCAATGAGTATCATTTGTGGCCTCTCTAATCTGACTTTCAGCAGCACCTTTGCTAGAAGAGGCAGTGGAGGGAAGGCATACACTGTCAATGTTTTCCACCTGAAAGAGAGGGGGGTGTCCACTTTCCAAGCTTGTGGGTGGAATGTCCTTGTGCAAAATTTTTGAAGTTGGTAGTTTTGGGGGTTGACAAACAGATCTATTCTGGGCGTCCCCATTTTTGAGTTATCATTGCAAATACTTGTGGATCCAGTTTCCACTCGTGGGGATCCATGATGTTTCTGCTTAGGTCGTCTGTCAATGTGTTTTTCTTTCCTGGCAGGAATTGTGCTTGTAATTCAATTTCATAAGTCAATGCTGTGTTCCACAAGGTCATTGCTTGCCTGCATAGAGGGTAGGAGTGTGTACCCCCCCTTGCTTGTTTATGTACCACATTACTGTGGTATTGTCTGTCTTTATTATTAGTTGTCCTGGGTGTAAAAGGTCCTTGAAAGCTGTTAGGGTATTTTGTACAGCTAGCATTTCTTTTTGATTGATGTGCAGATGCCTTTGATTTGTAGTCCATTTGCCTTGAATGCACTGTCCTGCCATGTGTGCTCCCCAGGCATAGTCCGATGCATCTGTTGTTATCGTTTGCCTGGCTGTGGGTAAGGTAAAAGGCTGACCCTTGTTGAGGTGACATGCCTGTGCCGACCATAGAAACTCCTGTTGAAGGCAGGGAATGAGTGGTATCATTGTTTCCAAGCTGTGGCTGTGTTGAGTCCATACACTTTCAGGTACCACTGTAATTTCCTCATATGCAGTTTTGCAAATGGTATTAGTAGAATGCCAGATCCCATGAATCCCAAGGCCTGCAGAATTTTTCTTGCAGGGAGTTGGGTCTTTGTTGCCATTATTTTGAAGTACTGAATCAGATGTTGTTGCGTGTCTGCCGTGAGATAAGCCATCTGGGCCATTGTATTCAAGCTGGCACCCAGGAATATTATGTTCTGTGAGGGCACTAGTTTTGATTTCTTTTCATTTACTGTGTACCCTAGGCAACTTAGAAGGTGTTTGACAAACGCCAGATGTTGTAAAAGAATGTCCTTGTTTCCTGCTTGAATAAGGCAGTCGTCCAAGTAAGGGTATATTTGAATTCCTCTTTGTCTGCAGTATGCGATTACTGGTGCCAGGCATTTTGTGAAGACCCTGGGTGCAGTAGATAAGCCAAAGGGCAGTGCAAAGAATTGATAATGGGTTGAACCTGCGATGAAACGGAGGTATCTTCTGCAATTTTGTCTTATAGGGACATGCAGGTATGCCTCCTTGAGGTCCAACGTTACTAGCCAAGCCTTCTTGCCCAACATGGGAAGAAGCTGTTGTAGTGTTAGCATCTTGAACTTGGGTACTTGCAGATAGGTGTTTAGGACTGAAAGGTCCAGAATGAGTCTCCATGGTTTGTCCTTTCTGGGGACTAGAAAAAGTCTTGAATAAAATCCTTGTCCTTGCTCCTGTGGAGGTACCTGTTGAATGGCTCTCACGTCCATGAGAGCTGTAATTTGTTTTTGTGCCTCTGCCCATTGATTTGGTGGCAGGTTTGGCATTCCTTTTATCCTTGGCAAGGTGTGAACATGGAATCTGTATCCTTGTGAGACAATGTCTAGGACCCATTTGTCTTTTGTGATGATGTGCCAGTTGTCTGCAAAAAGTGCTAATTTTCCTCCCAAGGGAGCTGCCAAGAGAGTTTTGCTTGGCAGTTTGAGGGTTAAGTCATTGTGTTTGTCTTCTAGAAGTTTGGGGCCTATCTTCTCCTCCTTTCTGGGTAGTGGCACCCCACTGACAAGGTTTGTAAGGGCACTTGTGACTAACCTCTGCCTCTTGGGTGTCTGTATTTGCCCCTCTGTGGTCTGTCAGAAGCTGGAAAGGACCAATTTTTTTGTTGGACAATTTCTGCTGAAATGAGGGGGTTGTACCTGTAAAAAATCCTTGACCTTCTGCATAGACTTTGCCTTATCCTCCATTTTCTTTAAAACCTCTTCAGCTTTTACACCAAATAAGACATCCTGCTGTAAAGGTGCATCTAATAATTTTGCTTTAACATGATCAGGCAGGGTTTGTTCTTTTAACCAAGCATGTCTACGTATGACAGACCCAGTCACAGCTGCTCTACAGGAAGCGTCCAATGAATCAAATCCACATTGTAAAGTATGTTTTTGCCCACCTGTTCAGCTGCATGCAACAGATCCTGCATTTCCCTGAAGTCAGACTGTTCAGAATGCGTGCTCATCTTTTGTTTTAATTGAGACATTAGGAATTGCTTATATTTCAGCATGTGAAACTGACAATTTCATGCTCTCATAGCTAGAGTTGCTGAGGTGTATACCTTATTCCCCCACCTATCTAGTGCTCTGGAGTACCTTTCAGAGGGAACAGGATTTTTAGCCATAGAAGCCTTAGCCCCTTTGGGACCCTGAGAAATTGTTTCTGGGTCAGCAACAGGGCTTTTTTATAAAGGAATTTGTGAGTCAGGGACTCTGTAGTATCTGTCTGGTTTGGCTGGAGCAGGAGGTAGAGAGTCTGGATTTAGGCTAGATTCTAAGTAAACATCATCCACAATGTCTAAAACTGGAGGGATAGCAAGTGGTCTGTGCTGGGGAAGTAAAAGCAACTCTCAGAGCCTTTTCTTTGAATCGGAGTAGTCCTGGCCTTCCCAGTGGAAATGTTCCCTCATGGTATGTAAAGTTTCCCCAAAGGAATAGTCTTCAGGGGGAGATGATGAGGGGATAGATTCTTCAGCATCAGAATCTTCATAAGAGGGAAAGGAGTAATCCTGCTCCTCAGAGGAGTCTGAGGAAATTGAAACCTGGTCAGAGGAAGCATAATCCTCCTCTAGTCTAGGCCTTTTGTCTGGAGGGGGTTGGGAACCCCTGATTAGGGTAATCAAATCTTCAGCCATCTTAAGCATCTGTTTTTTAGGCATGGGGCCTTGAACTGGAGACTGATGTACAGTCTTTTTAGGTTTTAATGGAATTTTAAGCTTAGCATACGATTTAATGGTGAGTGTAGTCGGTCTGAAGACACCTTCTGCAACCGAAGGTGTTTCCACTGCACCGGGTTCTCCTTCTGCTATGGTGTCGGTAGGGCCTAAAGAAGATGGCTGCGTCAGCCTAGTACTCTCGGTTTGAGAACCTGAAGCTGGTGGGTGCTCCAATTCTGCTGTCGTCAGGGGCTGCATATGCGCCTCACTGAAAACTGGAGAACCGGCGACAGGCCCAGCAGAGGCCTCGGAGTCTAGCTTGGTTCTTGGCTGTCTGTCTTTATCTTTGTGTTTTTTATGCATGCCGGTCGTCGGTTGCTCTGACGGCATGGTATAATTAAATTTCCTACCAAAGTAGTGTCGAGCGAAATCAAAACGATGCTTGATAGTTCGTTTATTGAACCTAGCACAAAACC